>NC_051156.1:211783351-212083351 GCF_013339745.2 Dermacentor silvarum | reverse complement strand
TTAAAAAAATTGACAAATTAGCTTCTTAGTTAATTACGTTACGACACATATTGCAATTTACAAATTGCAGCAGGTGAGTTTGCAAGACGCATCCACTTGAAATGAATTTCCAGGATGACACCACTTTTTTTGTTTTTGCCTTCGTGGTTATGAAACATAACTCGATGCTTGCCATTCGCGTAGCATGTTGTACGAGCAAATTGAAGACCCTTTTAGAGGACATCTATACAACCCTTTCGCCCTAGCTGTCGACTCGCTAATCGTGCGGCTGCTCGCAAGTTCCCCTTCGCAGGCTACACAGCCCCCCGTGCCGAATCGAAGCTCTCCATTTTGACCTAGTGCTGTGCGTTATTTGAACCAAATGCGGCCGCAATTCGGCCGTTCGCCGTAATTTCGCGAACCCAGATCGAATCCCAGCATTGTCGCTAGTCCACATTTCCTTAGAATTTCGCGGCGGAGCGTTCGTTGTGGCCTTCAGCTGTGAAGGGGGCCCTATTTTCGTTTTGTCAGCCAGCCCTTCTGGCAGGCTTCGACATAGCAGAGCCGCGAATTTGACGCGCACCTGACGTGACGACGCTTCGTCGTTCGGTACAAGGTCACTCGTGGGAATCGTGCTTCGGACTCGCGTCGAGACCGCTCGTCCTCGTTTTTCATTTATTGCGATAGCAATTATATCTACACTTCAATCGGATTTCTGCCGTAGTCTTCGCCGTGAGGTTCCGCATAAAGTCCAAGGGCAATAAAATAGTCGCCGCGTGGCGTTTGTGCGAGTGAAAGCGCGCGGGAGACGCGCGCCTTCGCCGAGAGCGAACGCACGGCGTAGAGCAAACGCGACTTCCGTAGCGCGAAAGTCCGTGGGGGTATAAGAGGGAGGGAGGAGGGGGCGACGCTGTGCTGCGGCACCAAATGCGTATCTTGCAACCGGGTGCAAGGGTAACTGGCGACGCAATCTCCCACGCGAAAGGAGCAAAGCGGGAAGGCAGCGCGAGAGGGAGGGGGGCGGGTTCTACTCTGCCAACAAATTCCTTCTTGTAATTTGCGCCGGTGCGGGCTGTCGGTGATATATACTCTTTAGGTGAGGACACTGGCAAGACGCAATCGACCAGATAATGTAGCAATTATAACGGCGCGCGTCCGTCGGCCCGGTGACGGCAGCGGATACCTACCGGCGGGAAGACGCAACTTCAGTTAAAACGAACGCGAGAGCTTGCGAGGGCAAGGAACGCTCGGATACCACAAGCAGCCTGAGAACTTTCGCGCGTCACTCAATTATTTCGGATTTACCTGCGAAGCACCAGTTGCTATACCAACGGGAGATTAAAGCAATAAAAACCTTTTCTGTCTTGGAGTTGCGTCGTACCACCGATAGATATCCGCTGCCGTCACTGGGCCAATCGGCGCGCGACGCTGCTACTTTATCTGGTCGATCGCGTCTCGCAAGCAGGCCGAGAAACTCCCCATCTAAAGAGTATATATCTACACCAACCTCACGGGTGAGCGCTAGGAACCTTTGCACGCTGGCCGGGCAAAGAGCGTGCAGATGGCGCAGTGTTTGAGAGCTCTCCGCTGCTGAAACGAGCCCCTATTTGCAGGGTTGCCTGTAAAGCGATGTCGACCATATGCCGGCTTCGTCCAATATTCGCAGAGATAAACGCAGCATTGGGAAATACGAGTACAGCCGTCGGCTGTGAGAAGACCTTTGCAGAACATTTGTTGCTCTAGCTGCACTGGCGCATTGAACATCTGTGCATTCTCTTCAATGGAAACTGGCTCAGTTTAGCCAGCCCGATCGTTTTAAGAAAGTGGCAGGATACCTGTTGTAATGAATGAAGTTGTTTTAACAGCGAGGCTTTTTAAAGCCGTAAAACGTTTACGGTTTAAAGCCGTCAAACGTGAGCGTTTCACGAAAAGCCAGCCGCGCCGTAGCCATGACAACCAGCGACGCCGCAGCTGCCTGCCACTGCGTTGCCTAGCAACCTGAGCGTCGCGCACTATGCTCAGGAGAGAGAAAAAGAAAATGAGAGCAAGAGAGAGTGCGCGCGTCGCGCCCTATGCTCGGGAGAGAGAAAGAGAAAATGAGAGTGACAGAGAGAGAAACAAATTGTAGCAGTACCAACGAGGCAACGCGCAGAGGTGCTACCGACGCCAACCGCGCTTCTCCGTTTCCCCGCAGCCCAACGCTCGCGGTGTCCGTGACTGCAGCAGGCGCCTCTGGCGGCAACTCGGCCGATCTCTCACGAGCTGCGCGCTACTGCGCATGCACCGTGACGTCATCCCAGCGTTTCGTCTGCCTCGCGCTGCCCGTACACTGTGCATAGCTTTCGCGCCACTTCCCCTACGTGTGCGCGGACTGCAAGTGCTTCGCGAGGCGTTCCCCGATGCCACGGACCACGAGGAAATGCTTATACACTTCGTATAGCCAGTACCAACTAGGAAGCGATCAGCTCCGCTGTGTCTTTAGCCTTGCGCCACTAGTGCAAGCTACCCTGATTTTTTCGCGTGGCTACATTTGCCGCAGCCAAAAGGGGTACGCATTTTTTTGTTCATCCATATGCTTCACTTACTAATGGAGTGCCAAATTTTCCACATTACTGTGCCAATGCAAAGTTCTGTCAACGAAATCGGTTTACTTGAGGGAATTGTGCTGCGGTGCAAAGTTTAGAAACAAGTAGCAAAATATCGGCAACGATGTAGGTGATGCTGTAATCTTGGTACTTATCAGATTCTTAATTTGTGGACGGAGTTGTTTCAAAATGGGCAAATAGCCAGATTCTAACTGCAGGTCTTTCTTTTTTTTTTTACGATGTGGCAGGAAACAGTAGTTGCAAAAGACATTTGTGGCAATGGTGCCGGAGAGTATTTGATTGGCACTGTTATGGGGGGCGGGGGCTCATATGCAGCTGCTTAAGGCATGTTCAGACAGCAGTTGGGCATTGTGACCTGAAATCTTGGTCATCCATAAAGGTCGCCACACACAATCAACTTGGAACGATTCATGCACCTAGAGTTTTGTTACTGGGGTTATTATTAAAACATCTCGATATTCATTGTCCTACTGTTCTTTAGCAAACTGCTTATTCAAAATTTTAATATACTTTTCTTGCACGTGAAACAGCAATACTAAATCGACAGGACTTCTGCGGCTGAAAAAGGCTGCTCATAGAGAATTGGTTAACCAAACCCCACCTACAGAGAACTCTTAAAATTTTACTGACAAATCAGTGCGTCATAAAACTATTGAACAATCTACCAAATAATGACTTCGACATAGTAGCAGCTTTTCCTTGCCTATAATCTATGTATGAACATTGCCCTAAACGGCTGTAGATGATGTTTGTCTCACTTAATGTGTTAAAACATTCCTTTTTGCCTTGGGTCATATTATGATGATACTTAATTAGTTTTAGGCAATCAGGCTAATTTGATGAAAAAGTGGCTATTACAAAAAGCGTTAACAGATGCTGGCTGTGTACCTCACATACGTCGTACTTCGCTTATCAAACACTGGGCTGCTCTAATCTGCATGGTTCATCATGCATGTTCAAGTTCTTTATAAACACGCTTAGAACAAAAGTTTTCCAACTGGCTTCAAAAACAAGAATGCTTAACTGAAAAGCATCCGCACCGTTTAACAAATTTCCATAACTGCTGCTATGGCAGTGAAGAGTAGAGTAGTAGTTTATACAGCTCTTTTCACTCTTGCCACTCTTTCAGTGAAAGTGGCGTACAAGCACAGAAAGTGAAGGCCAAATTTGCTGTTAATTTCTAACCCAAATCATATAGCCAATGACTTCAATGTGATGTTAGATTACAAAGTGATTTGCATTTAGAAATCCAATTTTTCTAGGAAAGGTCTACAGAAGTTGGAAATTTAATTCCTTGCTTATTTTATTGATGTGATGTAATACACTTTTATTAGTAAAGAACAACTGCCTGTCCTGTTGCTGCAACCTATGATAACAAGGGGACTTTCAGGAATTTCAGCGTGCATCCTCCTCTTGGTTTTGCCATCTTTTATACCTCTCACTGTAGCCAATTTGTTATTCCACAATATAATTAGCCATCTACCACAACATTCTCTGGGTCCCATTAACTTTTTCAAACGTGTTCACAGGCTCAGATGAGTACATGCATTAAACATTTACACGATACCAGATGACAGGGAAACCAAAGTATAATAATTTTGATTGTTTTCATCCAGCACTATATGACTTCAACTCGGGAGTCTCCTTTTGTTCAATTCAGTGCTTTAATATAACTATGCTCCTCAGATAATAATTGCAGCATAAACCTCTATTCTTAGGGATAGACTAGTTGAAATTACTAGCACATTGCCTCTCATATGAGAGAATTGCGATCGAACCATTCTGATGAGGCCTTTGCAGATAGTCAGTGACCTATTTTTTCATTGCTGTGACACCGAGCTTGTTTTGTATTTCCTTTACAAGATCATGTTCTCATTTCAGCTATTCTAGGGCAGTTTGTCCTATGTACTGAATATGTACCTGTAAGTAGACAACCCACGCGAGCCGTGGGCGTGTTGCATGCATAAATTTAATGTTTGCTTATCTTGTGACATTTCATATTTTGTATTTACTGTTTATGCGGGTCCTTATCAGTCCTGTGCAATATTTAATACAAAAAATATATTGCCATAGCGTAATCATAGCATAATCACTTCATAATAACAAATAAAAATGATTTACTGCTAACTGCGGTAATTATACAACACAAATGTAAATGCACCATACACGCACGCACGCACACACACACACACATACACTCTTGTAGCAAACTTAAGCATGGTGCTATAATTCATTACACAAATTGTAAAAGTTAATTATTGATATGAGGGTATGGGCATAAACTGCAATTGTAGTATGTTTATTTTAATAAGGCGATCGCTTGTAGACACAATGTGTATTTTGGCACGGTTAAGAGTTTGCCTAGTTTTTACTTATGGCAAGTTATTTCCGAGTACTTAAAAAGCTGTTATATAACATTCATGCCATAAAATGCCGTGATATAGTAAAAAAATAGAAATAATTCCACATTGGGCATGCACTTGCATGTCTTTCTCGTTAGGAAGGTGACGCTCGTGAAATGTGAATAGCTTGCTGGAAATATAACTACTAAATAATTCAGCTCAATCAATAACTGCCGTCCAAGAAGAAGCTTCATGTTAACTGCAGGGTGCTACCGAAATCTCCTTTTGAATTTTAGCTATATTTTAGCACTGAGGATGGATTTAACCATCAAGGGCCTCTTGGCAGCTACATTGACAGTCTGGCTTGATCATATACCTCTGCAGCTTGTTTTGTATCTTTGAACCTGTCACAGAGGTTGTAGGTTTACGTCTCTCGACTTGACTGAATTTATTTAGACATGTAATCATAGCGCAGTATGCCACTGAGGTGTGGCTAACGAAGATGGACAAAGCGTGCCTACTGGCTAGGCTTAGTCCACTGGTCACAGATCAGATATGAGTGGGTTGGCAAAACACAACAGCATTAAAGTGCCTGGTATGTGTACCAGTTAGATAAGCCGAAGTGATACGCGCCTGCGTGTAGCATCTTCGGGCGCATACTCGCCGCTTGTGTGCCCTTTCCTGTACTGGCTATAAAAGGAGTACGAATAAACGCTGGGGCGTTTTCGTGTGCTGAGATCTGGTCCATGATGTTACTCTGTCGACACTGCTAACGATACAGTATGAACAAGAATAAGCATTGCACAGAGGGCAGTTATAGAGTTGCACAATGTACACAGCAAATACAGCTCGAAAAAAGAGAAGAAAAGTCTGAACAAATTTAGCCAGTTTAAAGTTGACCGGAACTTGTCGTGTAACTCTATACCTGTGTCTCGAGAAAGAAGTTAGCTGGACATAATTCAGTTTGGGAATTGTGACATTTTAATTTACCTGTGTTGCAGGTCCCAGCCAGGAGCTGCGGGAGGCCACCCGGGGGCCAACCAGGAGAGGGCGCCCAGGCCCCCCAACCCCCAGCACCAGGCTGCCGCTAAGCGGATACAGGAAACACAGGCGCACGTGGATGAGGTGCGTAGGCGGCAGCAGTAGGGGGGGGGGGGGGGGGGGGGGGATTCGCTTCCCCTTCACTTCCTTCCGTTGGGAACTCCACCATGCCTGGTGTTCGCGCAGCATTTTCCTGCTACGTTCAGCGTGTTCTGCGCTGTTAGAACATTGCTCTAAAATCAACTGCATTTACAAAATGTCTGGTTTATTTTGTTCTCAGGCGGCTACCGCATCAGATTCAGTACAAAAAGTATAAAGTGAGTATAAAATGTTTAAAAAATGCAGGAATGCGTAGTGCAGCTTTCTTTTTCGCACTCAAAACGCCCCTTAGACTTCTTGACTTTGCCTTTGAAAACTAAGCACATACTCACAGCGTTCTGCTACAGTGTTTGGTGGTATGTGCTGAAAAAAGAGCTCACTCGGAAGCCTGTAAGCTTTTTTCGAGCCTAGTACTCTGGTTGTAACAGCCACAACAACATAGTGGAAGACTGGTGAGCGGGAAGCTTTCCATTGTTTTGCTGGCAACTCCTGCTGAAAGTGTGAAACATGACTATCTAGTGTGTGAAAGCCAAAATAACGAGAAAAAAAAGCCGGTACTGTGCAGTTCTTAGTTCAGAAAGCATACTATAAAGGAATAATATTAGCCAAGCCGAGTGATATATTGCACTTCTGGAATTGCAGGTAGATCAATCTAATGTTGAACAAGCTTTATGCCCGAGAAACGAGATGACAGCGGTAGATAGGTGGCAACACTAGTATATTAAACGTACCTATGCAAGCACCTTTATGCATACCTATTCACCATCTGCTCACTTCTCAGTTGATTTTTTACCGATTAAGAAGGGTTACACTATATTCAAAATTAAGTGAAGACACGAAACCATAACTTCTGCAATGGGGATTTCTGCCGACATTTCTGCTTTAATGCCGCAAATACAGCAGTTCATCCGCCAGGAAGTCGCGCGGCAACTGTCTCTGGCGACTAGCCCTCCTGAGCCGGTGACTTCCTTGGCTCCTTCGCTTCGTCAGGTGCTTCAAACGCAAGTTGCTGAGGCGCTACCAGCTGCCCCTCATCCGCAGCCCGTTGTTGGACCACTGACGTACGCTAACGTTGTCGCCCGGCCTTATGCTCCTCCGGCTCCTGACGCCTACCGGACCACCGGAACTTTCCATGTGCCGCCACCACCTTCACGCCCGGTTCCCGTTCCTTACTCGGCCGCTGGAGCCCCTGTCGTCAACCCATGGCGCACACCTGATAACCGGCCAATAAGCTATTCCTGTGGTTTCCCGGGCCACGTAGCACGATTCTGCCGCCGTCGCAACTACCGTTTCCCTGACAGTGGGAGCGCCTCCGGCTACATGCCTGCTCGACTTCCGCGTCATGATGTGTCTAATCTTCCTCCGGACTCGTCTTCTAGTCGCCGCCCCTTCGATTCACGCCGGTCGCCCTCCCCACGTCGTCGATCCCTTTCCCCCATGGTTCGTCGACTCAGTCCTGCCCGCGAGGAAAACTAACAGTCGCAGTTCCCGAGGCAAGAACTGCGTTTACGTCGAACATTTCAAGGCCTCATTTTTCTCCTGCGAACGAAATTGAACTGTCCGTCGATGGCGTCACCGTACACGCACTTATTGACACCGGAGCCGCCGTTTCTGTTATGCGTTACCACTTCCGCTTTGCGCCGTCACTCCTCCTGGCGCGACCGATGCCCCTGTGGACGTCTTTGCTCATGCCGTCGACTCGGCACTCACACCTGTCCAGCACGAGGAAATTATCCAGCTCCTCCAGCGTTTTCGGGCCTCCTTCGACATTGGCCAACCGTCTTTGGGTCGAGCGTCAGCAGTCGTTCACCATATCGACACCGGTCAACAAACCCCTTTGCGCCAGCGTCCGTATCGTGTGTCGGTCGCTGAACGCCGGATCATCGCCGTGTGTTATACACGGCACTGATAACGTAAGTTCGGCACGAGCGCAGTCAACAACAGCTTGGTTCAGAGATAGGAAGTTCCATCCAAGAATGACGTCGTGCGAGGAACGGGATAGAACGACAAATTCGACAACATACAAAACGCCTTGAATGACGACCCGAGCTGTGCATGATGCTGAAGGCTGAATGCAATGCGATGTTGCCGTACGCAGCGATAGATAAGCAAGTGGGGTGGTCACTTTGTTCAAATGGCGGCAAAACTTTTGACTAATAACAGAAACTATGGACTTCTATGGACTTCGCATCACAAGATGGACCTAGACTGGGAAAGTACTCTGAAATCTGCCATAATGATACCATCGGTGCCACGGTTCGTGCTCAGAATCCAAGAAAAGTTCTGCCTTGATTTCTTTTGTGAACAACCTTTTTCTGCCAAAAAATGCAAATAGCTTTGTAAGGCTATTTATCATTCAAAATAATGTGCCTCTTTTTTTTTCACCTACATATAGAATCTCTGAATAGAGATGAGGTGAGAAAAAGGATTAAGTTGCATCAAACTTCTAGCAGGTCGTGGTGCACTATGGTTGAAATAATTACATATTTTCTGTAGGTTGCTAGTACTGCTGTTGCCTTACCGCTTGACATGGCTTCCCCTAAATTGAATTATTGCAACTCTTCATACTAAAAAAATGTATACACACAGTGCTGCCTCATACCTTGCAAATAATAGCACTTTCTTTGCATGTACTATAATGTTCGAAATTTCAAACCAGGGGGTTTGTGTTTGCATCGGGGGCTTGCGTTCTTTCTCTGCTGGGCCCAAGTGGTGGGCTTAATGCGTGTCAATGTTGAGAAAGTTTTGGAACGGGACCAGAAGCTGTCTGACCTGGATGACCGCACAGGTGAGAAAACAAGAAATGCAGGTTGTGTACTGCTAGGCATCACTGCAGGTATGCGGGAAGACATTTAGAGCTTGCAACACCACAAAGGAACAAGGGTTGTTACCTGAAGCCTGGCAGTTGTTCGGCTCTGTAGAGTTGTGCAACATTACCATAAGCTTAATGTGAAGCTTTGCAGGTTTGGTTCATGCATGGGAGGCATGGGCGGGCTTGCGCAGCTGTGAAGCTTTCCAGGCTTAATGCCTTCAGAAGCTTCTAAACCTATGAAGCCCCATGACAACTGCAGTGACTATCATTTGTACTTTAACAAACTGAAGGTCATATTATTAAGGTCATATATTTTGTGCTTACTGCTGCTGTGTTGTGCTGAAATTTAAGCGTGGTTCATCCAGAAAAACAAAATGAAACTAGCATCATGCATGCACCTTGCTATTAGAGATGAGTACCTTAGAGGCATGGATTGGTTTTCGCTACCTGTTGGGAACTAAAAGTTCTAATAAACCAGAAAACTAAAATGCCAAATGTGCATATTGAATTATGTGAACCAAGAAATGCAATCTTGATGAGAAATTTGATGGGAAAGTGGCGGTAAGCATGGAATCCCATTTCAGGTTGTTGGATTTTTAATGCAGGCCATTGTTTACCTCACATTGCACTTTGTGAAATCTGGGGCAGCTTTACTATGTAGCAACATTTACCATGGGCCCTTGTCTTTTTCTTCAGCATTTACATGTCAGTGCATGAAATGTCATGCGATTTTAGTAATTGGGCTGCCTGAGAGCACATGTAGGTCTAATTTGTCAATATATTGGCCATGAAGGTGCAACTGTTTATTTTGTGGTGTGCTTGCTGTGGATGGCTTCCTCTCAGCACCTGGAAAGTGATCTCTTGTCATGTGCACACAATTTACCGCTCTTTCCCATAATTAAAAATAAATTATGGGGTTTTACGTGCCAAAACCGCGATCTGACTATGAGGCACGCCGTAGTGGGGACTCCGGAAATTTGGACCACCCGGGGTTCTTTAACGTGCACCTAAATCTAAGCACACGGGTGTTTTCGCATTTCGCCCCCATCGGAATGCGGCCGCCGTGGCCGGGATTCGATCCCGCGACCTCGTGCTCAGTAGCGCAACACCCGCCGACCCGCCGTGGTTGCCACAGAGCAACCACGGCGGGTCGCTCTTTGTCATATGTGTGCCAATTGCGTTTTTTGCGTCGGCTTCACAAGTGTACCGACATGTGCTTCGTAGTCCTTTTGCCACTTCTATTTTTTTTCAGGCAAGCATTCGTACTAATCAAAAGCACCCGCCTCCCATGCCATCTCTCGGTTTTTTTTTTTTTTTTTTTTTTTTTTGCGTACGTCTTCCGGCTTCTCTTCTCTTTCCTTGTGTTCCCGGCAATCATGGCGAACCTGTGGCAGAAGGGATGCACTGTTGCGCGCGCACGTTTCTGTGGCCTGCCCTCTTCTTAGTGCAATTTCTTCCTTTTGTGTCCCTTTCCCCGCCCGTGCCCATCCCGGTGTTTAGATTGTGGGTATGATGCGCACGAACGTGGAGAGAGATCAGAAGCTGTCGGAACTGGATGATCACGCAGGTAAGTTGAGGAGGGCTGCATTCTCGGCACCCCTTTCCACTTCCAACTTTCTGTTCCTCCTCTCTGCCCATCTCTGTGCTTCTTCACCGGATGTGATTTTCGTTCTGTTCGTGTTCTTTGGTTGGTGGAGTAGGTTTCCAGTAGTGTTTTTGCTTGTCACTGCACGCATTTCTTTGTGGTTTTGGTTTGACTTCGTCTGGGCTTGCCCTTCTGTTGCAGTTTGAAAAATTTGTGTTCCTGTTCGAAACCTCGCGTCAGTTCCTGTTAACTGCTGTAAGAACCTTACCACGATGCAAAAGGTGCGTCTGTTACTCACAGCTTATATCTGGATTCGTTAGCACGCTTCATAGGCCATACTTGCTAAGCAGTTCGGGGATGGCAAATGATTGGCATAACTACATTGAGCCATATAGCAAGGTTGTGACACGTATCATGTTTCCTAAACTAATGGAAGGAAGTGAGGGTGGTGTTGGAATTCGTTCTGACGATGCATGTGCAAAATTAAGGTCCTTGTTTCTTTGTCGAAGGTGCTTGCAAACTTAATAGTGATCCTCAGGCGTGACCTCGGCAAAGGCATACAACATCAAAACCGTCATTTTTAGAAATTTTATAGCAGTTTTAGCTATGTTATGAAAGAAAAAGAGCAGATTAGATGACCTTAATATATCAAAGAACAGGGGTTAGAAAGGGAGGTAGTAGAGGATGTTCAGGAAAATGCTTTAATGTATATCACGATGTACATGAAATCTTGAGACCACACAGAGGAAGAACTGCCTTGAGGAACATGGTCAATACCTTGCATTTTTCAGAACACATTTCATGGCCCAGCGCTCTAAGCATATTACTTTTCTCAAAGTCAGGGTAGTAATGTTTATCTGAGTATTGTTCATTGCGTTAATTAAAGTATGAGTCGGCGAATTTGCTCCAGGTTGTAGTGGTAGCCAGTTTGGGCAATGCCTTGCGAGCAAGCACCATGTCGGTAACCATGGTTCCAAAAAATGTCCAAGAGCATCTGGGTCTTGCTTTACTTTTTGTTTATAAGCTTCCAACTACTACTGCAGCCACCTGCACTATATTTATGGGCTTAACCACTAGCATATTTCCCAGATACTGTTGATTGGGTAATTCAAATACCAGTGTGGCAAGCTAAGGTAAATGGGTGCAGAAAACCGTTCTTGGGAAAACTTGTTTGCTGACTGTTACTGCCTGATACTTGGTAAATTTTCCTTAACATGTCCTGAATGCTTGCCTTCAACCTACACTTGTCTGTGATGTGACGCCCTTTTTTCTGTCTCTGTTGTGTGCGTGTGTGTGTTGTGCTCTAGATATTTTTTATTTGTACCACATTTTTCTGCACAAGTGCTAGCTCATTGTCTTGCAAATTGCTTAAGGTGGATCTATGTAACTGGCTACTTTGTCAGTTTTCTGTAGAAATATTTAAGAGAACAAGGCTAATCGCCTTTTATTATCTCACTCTGAATGTGCAGCTGTTCGCTTGTCAATTCACAACGGGAAGGAAGGGGGCGGGGAGTGGGGACATTTTATTTACTGTCCACACAGTTTCCTTGTCAGACTTTTCAGATTGGTTGAATAGAACATTGTGATGTGAAGTCGACGGGTCAAAACAGTAGTTAGCGCCATAATGTGGATCCACCTTTAGCCTACCTTTGTTATGAGGCCTTAAATGACTACAAAAACGACTGTTGTGAGTTGGGAAATAGTTCAGTCATGCAGGCTCTTTAGAGCGTGCTCGAGTCAATGTAGATTGAATTCAGTGCAAGTTGAGCACTGCTACAAATTGCTTTCAAACACTCTTGACTTGCGCTTTGTTTACAACCAGAAAAATTTCATAGAGGTAAACTTCATTGAGGGTTGAAGTTGCATGTGGACATATATTGAGACAGTTCGAAACTGTGTTTAAAAGATGTTTAATTGTTAGTGCTTGTCTGCTTGCATTCAACATGAATATTCATTAGGCCGTTGTCAGTTGGTGAGCACGACTCCAGGAGGGATTACATACACGTACGCGCGCTCACAACTTAAAATAAGTCTACCATTGCATGCTAGCAAGCTACATATGTTATGTAGTTACCGCATGAATCTAAAGAATCACCATGCAGGAAGACTCACGGAAACACTGTAACCGCAGTGTCTTCTATTGTGTGTCTTTTTATGTGGTGTCCTTTACGTCGCATTCGCACACTAATTTCCTACAATAATAAATAATCAACTAGCACCTCAAGATGTCCTTCTCTATAAAAAGCGGTAGATGCTGCGCACGTTCTTGCTGTTTCTCTTCTTACTGTACCGTTACATCGCGTCACATTCGCATCAATGTGGCGTCTACATAGGTGATATATTCTTGTCCTTTTGCGACACCAGATGCGTTCACGGGCGCGCTAGTGTAAACAAGGACAGAGTGGAGCATATTTCTTCCCCAATCTCACCGAAGCAATGTATCTAATCTATTCGATTTGTTTTCCAGGCAAGCGGGAAGGAATGCAGAAGCCGAGGCCTTCTACTACACTGCAGTGAAACTGCGACCCGGTGTAAGTGCATCGACGTTGAAACAACGTCCGTTCTCATTCTATTCTCGTCTTCACTATTTCAACTTCATTTTGGTTCGCTCCCGCGCCGTGTTTGTAAAGAAACAGATTCGATGTATGCTTCGATGCGGTGGGCCTGTGTCTCTCGCAGATGAAAACACTAACGATATAAACATGTACAAGCAAAGGCCCTAAGCCCGAATGTAATATCGAGCGTGCAATATATGGTAGGTCTGTTTACCAAGGTGGTTGCATACAGTGCAAGTGTTGTTAATCAATCATGCATGCAAAAGCAGTCTATTATATACGCCGCTCATGGCTTATGTTGCAGGTCATTCGCATCATTAAGGGCAAGCGCTCTTTCGTTGCGGTCGCGTGTATCGTACAATAAGTATTAGCTGTGAAGCCAGTCAACCGTCTGCCGACCTTACCTAGCCTGTAAACAAGCGCGCTTATACACTCCGCCTGTAAAGTGTGCTCTTCCGCAGCTGAACACTGCTTGCGGCAAAGGCCGCTTTCAGAAACGCATCTCGTTCCTAAATGCAATGCTTAGCAAGCTGCTATGTCGAAACGCGTCGTGTACATATGTATTTATGGAGCCTTCTTTCCAGCTTGTTTCAGACGTGATATTATGTTTGTTTATGCTGCGGTCTTGCTTAAGATGCAGCTGCTACTGAGTACGTCCTGTGTAAGCCAGCTTACACCGATCCCCTTAAAGTCGGCTTCACTTTTAAACAGAAAATGCATTGCTGGGAAGACGTTTTTTAGGGGTAATATAAGTCGCCTTATAATAAAATGTGAAGGCCCTAGGACCCTTTTTTTATTATTTTAATAATAGTTTGCTATTGCCCCGACGCGCGCGCGTGTCCAAACCGCACTAAGCAGGCCAAGTCCCAATTTGACCTGCCGTAGGGAGCCTACATGCAAGCGCCGTTTTAGGGTGGTGACAACTCCGAAATTTTGAGCGCTATTTATCGCCAAATTTGGTGAGCAGCCATTTTGATTCTCAATTTCGCTAGAAGACGCGGCGCATTCCTGCTTTCTTTTTGTCACGCTCTGATGTACCCATTTTGGCATGCGATCTATTAATTTTCTTTGATAAAGTTTTGCACCAATGCGCACACGAAACCTGCATACATCTTTAATATACTAGTTGCCTTTTCCTTTTATTTTAACACATCAAAATTATTTTTTTTCCATAGCACACAAAGCAATAAGTTATAAGGCTCGGTGGCGTGCTCGTGATAGTATTTTCTCACGCCAAGAATGTGAACTGCAATAAACATTGTCCTTGCCTTCCAGTTGTACACACAATATAAGGGGTGTTTTTCGAAGTGTGCTGTAATAAAAATTGTGCTTAAAAGCCTGTTTAACTAAAACTTAGACGTGCCATGCACTGCTCTCAGGCACACTATGGGTCTCTGACTGCTGAGGCCAAAGTTTATTTTAAAAATTGAATTAGTTTCACGGCACCAACGGTTGCGAGAAACGTGGTCTGTCGGCGGGTATTTTCGCCATTTTGATTCCCACATGCTATATTGGGCGGAAACTTTTGCCCGCCAATTCAGCTGGCGGCGGCCAGTACCCTTACAAAGGTTGTCACCACCCTAAAACGGCGCTTGCATGTAGGCTCGGCGCTTGCATGTAGGCTCTCTAACCTGCCGAGGATGCGAGCTCCATCTGGAAAGAATTTTCGCAAGTAATCTACCCGAGCGCGCCGCTGTTGGTATGGTAGAAATGCTGGAAAAGCGGTTTGTGTGTGAGTTTCCTGGTAACAGAGTTATGTTTTCTCGTACATTCAAATTACAATCCGACGCCACCATGTCCATAGGTTGTGTTGAAGTCGTAATTTTTTTTTTAGGGATTTACTGTGAGAAATTCAATTTTTGTTCACTAACACCTTGCGCCACGTGGAGGGCCTGCGCGGTCGGGGTGGTTGGGGATGATATTCTCCGCTATGGACGCCGGCGCCGACACCGACGCCGGATTTTCTGCGACACGGGGCCCTTAATGCTGTCGCATTAATACATAGGCGTTTAATGAATGCTGATTCACTATTGCAGCACGAGTGGAAAAAGAAATGTCCAGAATAGATATTCACAATTTAGTAAAGACCCTTGTTTGAACTCGGCAAGAGTTACATCTCGATGTTAGTGTCCGATAGGCCGGCATGGAGGAAAGAAACTACAGGAGGGAGCGTTACGTGACAATCTTGAAGCCTAGTCATTAAAAATATAATGGAGAACTCACGAAAGAAAATGCGCCATAGTCACGTGACAGGCGAGCGTTAGATATTTGCGCCTCACCCAGTTGCCCATCCGCCCTGCATGATGTGCTGCGTACGTGCGTGCGTCTGTTCAGTGCCGTAGAACGTTCACAGAAGGAACGCCGTTCCCTCTGCCGTTCTTTCGTAAGCCTAACGAGTTGCCGTTACAGTTCTACCGACCCTCAACGGAACAGTGGCGTTCCTCCGTTCCTCCCAAAAGGAACTAGTTCCTGGAACGCCGTTCCTACAACACTGCTCGAGGCTGACACCCCGCGCCACCGGATATCGGAGGCCATGGATAGGTCTGCCAACTTCGCTTCGCCGCCAGGATTCGCCTGCACGGCGCCTCACCATGCAGCGTGACATCGTCGGCGCAGATCCCAGACGTGTTTTTGTTTTCCACTCGCTCGTACGTTTGTTGTTGTATGAGAGAATCCTGGTGTTGTGTATTGTTGTATTAATATAAGAAGTATGAGAGATTTAAAAAAGAGAGAGAGGGGAAGTGACAGCCACGTGATTTCTATAGACTGGTTGGGAGCATGGAGGTAAGAAACAAAACAGGAGAGGCCCTGACGTCACGTTTTTGAAGCAGGAAGTGCAGCCATGTTGGTGTGCTATCTCTCTTTCCGCCTCCAATCAGGGGTTCTGCAGCTTGCCGGAACAGATGGGCGCGAACTCCGAATTCGCATTGTTACGAGCCGCTGGAACTGTGTGCTGCCGACGCGTGTCAAATCAAAGCCTACGAAACTTCTGCAGCAGTATTACTGAAGCAGACGCACTCCTGTGTTTTTCCGTGGCACGTTGAAGACGATGACGAAGACCCGCGCCGTGATTGGTTGAGTATGTCTGTTGTTGGCTAACACTCACACTCGCAGACCCAAAACACAACTTTCAAGCTTACACACCGCACTCCAAAGTCAGCTTTCTCGCGAACAAAATGTACTGCGAAAAAGACGCCGGCGAAAAAATCTTATCTTACTTTTCAGAGACCGAGAGCAGCAGCGAAAGCTTCAGGAGCGCGGTTGCTATGGCAACGTTGACATTTGGGGTACCCGTCCCAGTGCTCCTTTGCGAAAAACAGCATGTGACATGCGCCACACTTTCTCCAATACGTCCGTGCTGGCCGGGGCCTCTCCTGGGTTTCCTTCCTCCATGGGTTGGGAGGGAAAGCAATCTTCTCTGGCCGTTTCTGTTCACTCAAGAACAGCCGGCCGGCCTTTAACTTATTTATATTTATGGCATCCCTTTGTTTGTTTTATTTTCTCGCTCGACCGTCGCTAAGGTCTGTAAGCGCACCCTAGGATTGAAAGGGTTTCTTCTGCACTACGAACTGAAGTTTCTTCTTCTTTTTTTTTTTTTTCTTAAAGCAGAAAAAGATCGACACTTGTGCCAGCAGTGTGAAAGTGTTTGTCTGTTATGTCTCGGCGCAAGAACACGCAATGGTATCGCGTGATTCGGTTTGTTGTGTTTGTGCGTGTGATTCGAGCCACCAAATTGTGATCGCGTACGCGTTTTCTCTGCACCGTGTGTTACTTGCAATGATCCCGCGTTCGTGGCAGATTCACTGACGCGGAGATTAGCGGAAGCTTGCGGGGGATTGCTGCTTCTTGTGTGCCCATAGTCACGAACCTGTCTTAAAAAAACAATTTCTTTGCAACTCGTTTGGAGATAACGGAGAGACTCTCCCGCCTGTCTCATGTTAACAATTGCCTCCGAGACAATGATAAAAAATATTTTAGGAAAAGAAATTGTGGCATCAGCCAAATAATGGGAAACTAAAATGTCAGCTCCTCACTCTCGACACATGATGTTAAAACAAATCACGAGCTTCTTTGAAGGTCGTGAGAAAAGAACAAAAATACGACTGAAATCATTTTTGAAATAAGTATAGGAGACTGCAGAGGGCTCTAGTAGGCCATATTCTGGAGTAATCACTTTAGGGGATATCACTATTATATTTACGATAACTGCAAAACGCGCTTCGCTCCAACGAGGTATCGTGCCGGATGCCAAGTCATGCACAAGAGGCGTCTCGGGAAGTGAATTATTCAAATTACTGTCACAGGTTTAGTTACATTGTAGTTGGCAGAATTAGGCAATCTTGTGGTGTGCGGAGAGTTTCTAGCGTTGTTTCTCACCATAATTATTCCTTTCTTGATTTTTTTTAACAATGAGGCGCTTTGAAACTCGATTCAAATTGTGTTTGTTTCTTTGTTTCTTATCTTTCTTCTTGTTTATTTAGGCGTAATCAGTTTTGTTCAGTCTCGTGACTTTGGGTGAACAAGACATGCAGCTTTCTCCTTTGTGATGCTCGGCGCACCGTTTGCTCCATAAACAGTTGCAGTTCCCGGTTTGTCTCATTTCGCTTGCTGCCCATCTGTGTACCACATGCGTCGTCCCACGGCGCCCATGCGCTGTCCGGGCGGACGCACGAAAGCCAGCGTCTGCCGAAGTGTTAAAACATGATAATAATGAAAGAAAGAGAATGTTATTAAACTTGGAATGAACGCGCACGCGTAATAAGATTTAGGCTTTCCTAAAAAGTTATGTACAATACATTAAGATATTTACAAATAAATGCTTGAATCTAAAGACTGCGAATGTGTTGTTTCTTTTGACTCTATCTGGTGGGAATCTTCGAGGATTGGACATCGCCGTGGACGTAAGTAGCAGTACGGGCGCACCTCGCGATCCCGGTCGACACATCCTAATTATATTATTATTATTATTATTATTATTATTATTATTATTATTATTATTATTATTATTATTATTATTATTATTATTATTATTATTATTATTATTTGAGAAACAAAGGAAAGGAAGATATTTGTAATCAGGGAAAGTTGTTGTTGTTGCTGTTTATATTAACGGCAACAATATGAGAAGTTTGGCTACTGATGAGCCCGCTATTACAAAACTGTAACTAACACACACATACAGTATATTAAAAATCTGCACGGCAGAATAGTATAAACAGAAAAATAAAAATAAATAAGCACCAGCTTTCTCAATCGCACAGAGCGAAACTCCCTAAATACACTCTATAAGTATACAAAAGATCTTGCATAATACAGAGTCAGCGTATGACCTGCGACGAGCACAATTACTCTGCTCATGATTAAAGACATCAGTTAAAAGCAGTCTGTACAAGAAGTGTATGGCGCTATAAGGTTGCCAGGATAATAAAATGAGTTAAAATAAGAAAAATCACACCAAAGCACACGAAATGTCAAATGATACGACAATGTCTTCGTGGCGTTGTTGCTCGGTTTGCTACCCTCCGTAGTGGTAAAATGAAGTGGCACGTAGAGATAAAGGATGAGTATGGAAACGGAAATCGACGTACAAGAATGAAGCGGCACACGTCACTATCACAGCCTATTCCGCAAACCCGGAGACCGCAGACTTTTTCGTAATTTTTTCGTAACTGAAAGTGACGAGTGCGCTTGAAAGTCCACAATTTCAAATTTGGACTGCGGTTTCGCGTGAAATTGATAGGCCTAAAAGAAAAATCGGCTTTATCGCGAAACCCCTGGTCTGGATGGATGGTTTACATTGACAGTCATCATGGCCGCCATCTTGGAGTACTAGCATGTCGAGAAGCTGCGTAATGAAGAAAGGTGATCGAACGTGACAGCCCCACAGCATGACGGGGGCTTCTTGCGGCGAGCGACTGATAATCTTGTGAAATATGGTCACCTTAAGAAAAGTGCAATGTACGCGTGAAGATATGGTGCACTGACGTCACGCGAAAGCTATCTATACACCTTTGCTCAGGTGAGTACAATCTCGTGCTGCCTTTGTTCCTACGAATGGAACTTGAAACACATCTGCCACTGTCGTGCGCACCATAGGCGGATTAGTCGGCCACGATGTTTTTGACTGATCTCACAGTGCGCCGGCAGCCACTGAGAAAGTACATAATTCCCCTGTTCGGCTGCTCGATGGTTTAGCTATACCCTAACTCTGGTACAAGTTGTTCGTGATATCCGCGGCACATTAAATTGTAAGTGCTTTGGAGGGGTGCCTGCTAGCCGAAAGACACTTATTCAGTTATGAAGTGTCCCCTAAAGCATAGATTTGAGTGCCGCTCAAAGCGAGAAAGCCACGCTCCGGTAAGCTTGTCAAATAGGATGTCTTCATCTTGATATAGACAGACTTCAGACTTTACTAGCATAAAGTGATAATTAGATTTAGTCGTGTCTACGTCTTTCGCACATTACAGTAATAAAAAACACGTAATACAGTAATAAAAATAGTGTAACATAAAAAGAAGAGTCTCTGATCATCATCCTGGTATTTTACCCTCTCTTAAGACATTGTGCAATGCAGCCATAATAAAGAGTCATCATCAGCCTTATCATCACCGTCATTGTCGCCAATATCATTGCTGCTGTTCGCAGTAAACTAGTTTAAAGCCGGCGCAATCGCTGAGTTCTGCAGGCTTATTTTTTATCTTTGGTTTAATACTTGATACGAGGCTCTAACGTAGGCACGTAAACGCTGATAACTGTGCATTCGAGCTTGCAAAGCAACCGTGCACACTTCACTCAGGTCATGAAAGACACGGTGGTTGATTGAAAACAACCAAGGTCTTCTTACTTGAACCCTACCTGCTGACCCATAAATGGCGTCCCAAGATGTGCGCTGAAGATCGCACGAAAGGACGACTGGATCCTGTCTTCTGCCATCGAGAAAGGTAGGTTTCTAATGGCGTTGCTAAGTGTTTATCTTAAAGAGGAAGCGTTATCTCGGGACCAATTTAACTCTTGATTTGCTAATTTCGTTATTCAAATGCAGAAATGTTCTCACTTGACAAGTGACGAAGCGATTTGAGTTAAACCTGCTGTATTTACGAAAGCAAGTTCTACCGACTGTCTGTAGAAAGTCAAGTTCTCCTTTAAAAACTCAAACTTTCTACGCAAATAGCCGAAAATTCTTAAGTAAGAAAAAAAGAAGGAAGCCCAATGTTTACAATTCAGGAACTGTGAACCAGAGATATCGAATTTCCTTTGACAAAAAAAAATTAAATACTCGTGTTGTGATACCACAATCTGATTATGAGGAACGTCGTATCGGGGGTCTCCGGATTCATTTTGCCTATTTGGGTTTCTTTAACATGCACCCAGCGCATAGTACACGTGCGTTCTTGGATTTCGCCCTCATCGAAATGCGGCCGCCCCAGCCTTGATCGAACCCGTGGCATCGATTCGCTTTAAACGTTAAGATCGTCTACAGATTATTACGACATAATATTTTACGACCTTACTAAATTCATTACATTGTTTACGTGCGTCTTCCAAAATTCCTGTTAGAAATTGGAGGAGGCTTAGGCTTCGCCTTTAAGAGTGGAACACGATAGCGTTATCGGGCCCCGTTCACATCGCCTTTTTCGTTGTGAGTAGGCTTCATTGCAACGCAGAACGTGGGTAAGCCAGCTTACAAAGACCAAGCTTACACCGATCTCCTTGAAGTCTGCTTCACTATTAAACAGAAATGCATTGCTGGGAAGACGCTTCCCAAGGGGCAATATAAACCGTCTTATTTTAAAATGTGAAGGCCTTAGGACGTTTTTTTTTTTAAATATTTTATTGATTGTTTGCTATTGCCCCGACGCGCGCGCGTGTCCAAAACGCATTAGGCAGGCGAAGTCCCAATTTGACCTGCCGAGGATGCGAGCACCATCTGGATATGATTTTCGCAAGTAATCTACCCGAGCGCGCCGCTGTTGGTATAGTAGAAATGCTGGAAAAGGGGTTTGTGTTTGAGTTTCCTCGTAACAGAATTATGTTTTCTCGTACATTCAAATTACAAGCCAACGCCACCATGTCTGTAGGTTTTGGTTAAGTCGTACTTTACCATTTTTCTGGTGGATTTCACTATGAGAAATTAAATTTTTGTTCACTAACACTAGGGCCTGCACGGTGGGGGTGATTCGGAATATCTTTTACGCCACGGACGCCGACACCGACGCCGGATTTTCTGCGACACGGGGCCCTTAACGCTATCGCGTTAAAAGGAAAGAACCATTCTGACAGAACTCGTCTCACCATGGATGTCGATAGAGCGTATGTCGATGAATGCGATTAGCCGGGGAACTGTGGCCCGACGAATTTCAGCGCGCTTCGGCTCCGTGCTCCACCAACGCCATCTAGGTGGCGTTGACTCCACGCCGTCGCAGCGCGCTGGCAACCCCATGGCCTCCAAGATTTACGCGAGCCGACTATGAAAACAAGACGGTGCGCGGAAGTCTCGGAGGCCATAATAGCCTCCGTTCGGTGTGAACGTGCCTTTGTGCTGCGAGAGTAGCGCTGCAACCTCTCAGTTTCAGTTTCACGCACTCTGATAGCCGATGTTCGTCGTGCCACAGTTGCGCGGGTAATATATATATATATATATATATATATTGAAATTAAAGGTTCTAAATTTAATTACTGGATTTTTGTTTTGACCGCCGCGGGTGCAGCCCACTGAACGGCCGCTAAAGGCTGCGGTCTCCGCGCGAGCCTTTGTTTTCTCCACGGCTCGGAGCCGAATGCGTGAAACGTCTGCACCCGAGGGAACTGAATGGGCCGATGAAGAGAATGGGCTCGCAGGGATATATTTTCTGTGTATGCCTTTTTCCAGCTATTTTCATGTGTGTGCAAAATAGACGCCACTTCTGAATCTATTCGCAATGCATATCCGTTTGATTTTTTATTTAAACGTACAAGGTTAGGAGTCCTTATGCTTTCAATGTGCTTCTGTGTGAGCTTAATTTTGCTCTTTATGTATGAAATACAACCGAGGTGTACTAAGGTCCACTCGAAGGGTTCAATCAATATTTTTTTCCAGGCCATTGATGAAAAACAACTGTTTGCGGTTATAAAGAATAGTAATTATATTCTGCTATAAGCATACATTTATCGTGCAGAGCACTGTTTACTAAGTCATTTTAATTAACAAGAATTCGTGATCGGAAGTCAGCCTCTAGAATCTGCGCAGGATTACGTTTATATAGGTCAGTTACTTACAGGGGACCCTGACCATGAGAAGGAAACTTACAAAATAATAAAAATGGGTAAGAGAGTATACAGCACACACTACCAAATCATGACCGGGAGCTTACCGCTGCCGTATAAAAGAAAAGTGTACAATCATGGCATCTACTAGTATTAGCATGTGTGGCAGAAACTTGGAGGTTAACAAAGAAGTTTGAGAACAAGTTAAGCGTCTCGCAAAGAGCGATGGAACGTAAATGTGATATATAGATTGTTATAGCAAATTAGTAGACAGCTACACGAAGTAAGAATATTAGTTTTATCGGCCGTATAGATATTCGCTGACTAACCAAATTAACAAGCATGGTGTCGCCCGCACACAGACAAACAGAACTACATATCTCACTCGATGAGCTTGGACACTCGTTGTCAAAACGCTGGCGTGAGTAAGAGCGGCGGCAGCAACGAGCTAATTGACCTTCGTGGTGCCTCTCGCTTCAACGCGAACTAAGCGGCGAGAACACAGCACATACGAAGCAATCAGCCCTCGGCGCACCTAGATTCTGTACTCACTGCAGATCGCTTTCGAGACAGGGCTCGCGCGGCCGCGCTCAGCCGCGTTATACGCAGCCGCTGCCGGAGTAGAACGCCCCCCCCCCCCCCCCCACTCACCTCCCGGAGCCTTGCACGCGGTGGAAGCTGTGTGCCTCCTCCCGACCTCCCTCCCTTGTGCGAGCGAAATCAAGCCACCATTGTCAGCTGACCGTCGCTCGCTTGCACTCGCACCTACAGTATACGGCGCGAAGCCGCGCTGTTCTCGCACTTGGACTTTATACGGAACATCACGGCGACGCCAACGCCGACGACGGAAATGTGCCTGGTGTGTCCATGTAATTGCTTTCGCAATAAAATTTTAGATGTACCTTTAAGAGACAGGAAGAGAGCGGCGTGGATCAGAGAGCAAACGGGTATAGCCGGTATTCTAGTTGACATCAAGAGGAAAAAGCTGGAGCTAGACAGGCAATGTAAACCATAGGGCAGATAACCGACGGACCATTAAAGTTACAGAATGGATGCCAAGGAAAAGAAAGCGCAGTCGAGGGCGCCAAAAAATTAGGTGGGATGATGAAATTGGGAAATTTGCAAACGCAACTTGGAATCAGCTAGCGCAAGGGAGAGGTGATTGTAGATCGCTGGGAGAGGCCTTCGTCCTGCAGTGGACATAAAAATAGGCTGATGATGATGGCTCGGGGACGCCAAACCCAAGCCTAACATTTTAGGGGACTGCATCCTTTGGATAACAGACAAGTGCGCGAACTCCTTGTTGCAATCTGATAATTGCAACCCACACCGGCACATGGCTACGTGCGATTAATTTATGCCTTTTTTTTTTACTTATACCTCGCAGCAAATCCAACGAATAAGAAAATTGTAAATAACACAGTATAGCATTTTTAAACATTCACGTTCTCACATTCTTATACAGTGACTTCCAACCAGGAGATACCTAAAGTAGTCTTGGCGATCACTTGGTGAGGATCGCGTCGACAAAATATGGCACACATCGCTAACAAATATTGCTGACACAGCTGAAAATTCAAGCAAACGCCTGCGCACGTTCATATGGCAGCCTGCAGTCTTCCTGCCAACAGAGACGACGTCATACGACTCAGCTATCACGCCATGCCTTTCGTCTGCAGCACGCAAACGACCGGCTGCTAAAGATGAACAACCACGAAAAACATGCGGACAACGACTCACGGATTCCCGTGAAACACACTGTGCGCAAAACCGCGCCACCGGGAATGCGCCGCGCAGCAACGAAAGAAGATGGGATAAAAGCAGGCGGGGCTAATGACGAAACGTGACGTGGCCCTCGGCTGCGACATTGGAGAAGTCAGGAAAGGAATACAGTCGAACGCCTTTACAACGAATGTCTCTCCAGAGAAATTACCTGTATAACGAAGAATTGATAATGTCCCGGCCTATGCCTATCTTTCATGTCTATTGTCAGCGCCTCTACAACGAAGACCACTACAACGAAAAATTTTAGGCGTTTCGAAGAGCTGATTTGTTGCTTTACAACGAAGGCCACGCAGCGGTGACGCCACGGCTCTCCGCAGACGTCCTCAAGTTGTGCTCAGCGCTAGCGCTAACGCCAGTGCTAGCGACGGGCTTGACAGCGGCTCGCTGACATCAGTAGTCCTGCTGCACTGCTCCAGGAATCGCTGGACTCGTACGCGGCCTGTTGTAACGCATCAATGGGCGCGACGGCTGATGAATAATACTCGCAGTTCATGACGACTCCATGATGTAATCGTAACTAACGACGTCTTGAAAGCAATCATATAGGCGGAATGGACGCGAGTGCCAACGAAGGCAACAGTAAACGAACCACGCATTTTGACGGCAAGGGAGGCGATATCTGCAGATTTACCTTGCGTAGCTCCTGCGTTTCGCCGCGGAGCATGCTGTGAATCGCGGTGCAATACGGGTGACTGCAGTCGCACATTATGTCAGGAAGTGGGTGCAAAACAAATTACCGATTTATTTCACTAAGCCTCTCTAGAAATCATGAAAGCTTTCTTTTGTTGAACGTGCTTAGCTTCCTTTGTTGTGTGCGGTATATGACGCGCGACCTTTACAACGGAAACACCTGCATAACGAAGAATTTTGGAGGTCCGGAGCACTTCGGTATAAAAGCGTTTTACATGAATCGCTTTCGGACGTTGACAGTTGTAATGGCAGAAAGCCTCTGCTGCCGCGAGGTTCGATCCTCCTCTCACCGTCTATTTGTAACATTCAATTTGCGTCTTTGTCAGTTATTAGTAAACTCTGTTCAAAACTTCTTGCTGCGGAACGCTCCCAATGCGGCACTTGATAACTTCCATTGTACAATCAAAATTCCCGCGGTGCATCGTGAAGCAAAACGTTTCGTAAAGCGATGTGCGCGAGTCGTCAAAGTACAAAAGTCTCTGTAACCAGTAGACAGTTATGAGGCTTATTGAGCGGCACCTGAGCCAAAAGTAAAACATGACAGAAATAGGTTCAACTGAAACCCATTGAAAGCACTTCGTCTGTGGGATGTCCAAATCACCGGCCCATTATCCCTGCAACCGCTTCGGAGATGACTGACGGCCGTCGGGCGCATAATATGAGACATCCTGTCGAGGACGTCCCAAGGATAAAGCATCTGGACGTTTCTCGGCTGAATAACTAACTGCTCTCCCAAAGGAGAGCAATTTTGATTGACTCATTCATTTTCTTCTTGAGGAAAAGAAATATGTTTTTTGATATGTTCAGATAATAACCTAAATTTACCATGTCTGTAGCTCGCTTGTACACTGTATTTTGCATACTTTCTGACACAATTTACATTATACAGTTCAATAATTAGATCATTTGTGCTCGGTGGAGGGCCTAGAAAAAATTAGTTGCCGATTGCACTTCCGCGAGCAAAAGTTTGGAGACCACAGGCGCCGCCAAAAAAATTAGCATTCTTTCTAGTAGAGCCGTGTCACGTGGAATTATTTGAATGCATTGCATTGGCTAAACACTCGAACGTGTGTTGTACCTTCTGATTTCGGTTGTGAACAAAGCACTTCTCTTTTTTGGCCGTGCCTGTGATCTCATTTTTTTTTTTTCTTTTTGTTCACGAGTATGCGTGAGCAAACAAAGTACTTGATCTTGCTGTGCGGGCGCGCTGCTTGTAACATATAATGTACAGTCTGTTTCACACTTAGGGGAAATCTCGGAGCGCATTGCATCGCGATGCGGTCAGCGCTGGAGTAGGTGCCGGAAGCAGCTCGCGCAGGCGCAGACGCTCGAGGCGCGTTATCTTGCGTCGAGTTGTCGACGCGGTTGGCGGCGAGCAGTTGACGCGGTTCAAGATAACGTGGGTCGAGCGTCTGCGCCTGCGCGAGCTGCTTCCGGCACGCGACTCCAGCGCTCGCTGCATCGCGATGCAATGCGCTCCGAGATTTCCCCTAAGTGTGAAACAGACTGTACGTAATGAACGAGAAGAAAAGAAACCGAGAAAACCGAGCCCGATTTTTATTAGTCATATCACAAGAAGCCATCAAACAATGACACCAAAGAGAGCACCAAGGACTGCAGGTGTCCTTGGTGTCATTGTTTGTTGGCTTCTTATGATATGATTATGTACGTAAGGCATTTAATATGCACCGCATAGCGTATAATGCAAGCGTAATATTAATTGCTGGCGTTCTAGAGTACACTAGTCCTGACATGTCGGTGACCTATACACACGTTGTCTCCATGACGTCCCTCACAAATGTGAGAGGGATATCCGAAGGATGCGAAAAAATGCAGCGAAACGAATGTGCGAGGGACGTCCTCAGCCTATCATAGAGATGTCCATGTTCTTACAGTGGACGTCATTGCAGTCATGGATAACCACCTTGAGAATTAAAGGCTAAATTGCGGGTTACAAATAAAAATTTTCCGTTTTGTCGAGAGCCTGAAGTCTGTATACAGTCATTTAGTTTTCACTTGCGCCTGAATGTCCAAAACATTTTGGATTCTATAAGTCGCACATCGCGTACTCAAGGCACGCACCAGTTTCGAGACATACGTCAGTAAACGTGCGAAGAAATGGATTGGCGTTGCGCTTATTATACCCGCCATATAGGCTTCTTTGAGACGTATGGAACTAAATTATAAGGAGCACTAATCTATTTCGCAGTACATTAATTCTACATCTCAAATGTTGTTTTGACATTGCCCTGGTGAGTTAAAGGGTTATTGACATGATGTTTTCGCCCATTCGTATATATATATATATATATATATATATATATATATATATATTTGTTTTTGCGTAAATAAAGTCCTAGCGCTCTAAACCCTACAAAAAAATATGACGAGCCTCAGAGCGCCCTAAATAATTTACGAAGGCGAATCAGAAAGCCATTGCTCCTATTTTTTAAAGCAAATTACGGCTGTAAATCCCAAGTCCACATATCCATTCCCAGCGGTGAACCTTCCTTGGACCGCGTACGAGCAACGAAGTGCGATTCGTTTTCTCTGGAGCAAGGGACGAACGCCCATCGAAATCCACAGGGAAATGCAGCCCACAAATGGGAAAGGTGTCTCGCTTTGCGAAGTGTCAGGTGGTGGTGTTGTGAGTTCACGTGCAACGATGAAGCCAAGACAGCCGTCCACAGTCAGCCGGACGAATCAAAGGGACATCTCAAATTTAGGGCTGCGGTTGGACTGAACCAGTGTGGGGACTATGTGGGAAAATATCGTAAGGTACGTAGAATAGTACGTACATTTGAAATTACCTGTATGTATGTTATTTTGGCTAGTAAAAAATTTAGGCCAAGATTTTCTGATTCGCCCTTGTAGTATGCTAGCTTTTCTACGGCCAGTTTCGGTTTGGTTTCTAAGGAGGATATGCATCGTGACGTCACAACACAGTATGTGGTCACGTGGGAGCGGGATATTGCGATGTGTTTACACTTGCTCCGGCTCGCTCGGTCGCCTGTTATGCTGCTACATCGGCTCTCACAACGAGTAGCAGCATACGAAGCGACCGAGCGAACGGAGACGAGTGTCAAAACGTCGCCATCTACTAAACGAAACCGAAACTGGCTGTAGAAAGCTGTTATGTTAAATTAGGAACGCCATTCTGAGGCTTGTCACACTTACTTTGTAGTGCTTAGAGGTCTAGGACTTCCATTTAATTGAAGAAGGAAATAGTCGAAAAAATCCTCTCAGTATCTCTTTAAAACTGCATTTATGGAGTGCCTCTGCGCTATCCACCCCTTTGATCCACCCTTTTAATATAAGTTATATTTATAGAACTATTGCTCTACTGTGCATTTCAACATGCGCGCAGCGGGTTACGCAAAACGTCCGAGGACGCGCGGATCTCGAGACGTCAAATGTACCAAAAGCATAGCCTTAGAGATTGTAGCGCGCGCTTCAGGTGTTGCAACATAAAGCCCTTTTTTCCAGGGGCTTTATTGCAACAGCGTTATGTTTTGTCTCAGGGACCATATATACAGACATTCAGAAATCTGACGGGCGATTTTATGAAGTTCGACAACGCTTAGTAGAAATATAATGCTTGCATACCACTTCCTGGCGCGTTTTTTTACGCAAGCCATAAAGCAACGCACAGTTGTTCCTGCATTTTATATCGCTTCTCACACCTCTCCGATGCCACCTGAACTTTATTACTCTGAGGGATCCGTCTATCCTGGGAATAGTGAATTTAGTTAATTGAATAATAAATGAGATATCTTTGGTTTACGCCGTTAATAACATACCATGTCGCCGATAAAATGACTCGTTGCAAGTGTAACAGCGGAACACTAAATTTGAACCACGGTGCCATAGAACCACGTTCACAGGAAACGTCCGTGGACAACAATTTCAACTTCACCTCATATTTACGTCCAACTTCCAACAAACAAACAGTGCGTCAGGTGCTGTATAGTACATCTTCTAAACGTTTTTATGCGACTTCATACAGAAGTTGAGAGCAAGACAGTGAAGTAGATATTCCGCGAAGTTGTTCTGCAGTTGTAAAACTCGGCAGTGTTCACGCGCAGCACCCGTCCAGCCATCCTACGGCAGAAGGGGGAACCACTATCCGTCCTTCTTTTTGGCGGCCAATGACGTGACGACATCTGCCGGAAAGTTTTACAACCGCCGTTCTAATCGATCACGGTTTTGTACGTTTGTTGGTTTGAATGTGCTATTATCGGATCCTTTGTCCACATCTGTTGCCTTTTCTGGAAGCCAGGGCACACTTGGTGTTTCGGTACGCAGTATGAGTGTGATCAATATTTTGGCCGTACTATTCTGGGAAGTCGAGCAGCGATTTGTGTCCGTCCGCAGGGAGCCATTTTATTCTCAGATCAAACGCGTAACGTGTGCTGTTTAATCGTCAAACTATTACTTAGTCGACAGCACCAGGTTGACATATCGGCATATGAAATATATTGAACTGTTCCTGTTTCGTGTAGGAACAAATGCCATTACCACGACGCTTCAGCCTACATTTTGAGAGCATTTCTAAGGATAAAAAGACCTTACTTGTCATAGAATACGAAAAAATAAAGGCGCAAGGTTGGTTTTGAAAATGTCAAGTGGTTTCAAACTCCCCGATCTCGCACTGGGGTGTCCACGAAAGTGCAGCAGACGACAGCCAGGACCGATCGCGGCGCCACGCAGCGTCGGTTCTTCTCACAACGTACGCATCTCATCCCCGGATGTATGACGTCATTGAAAAAGCTGTCGCCATCATTGATCCTGAGTGCCCTTTAAAGCCTTAATTTTAATCAACCTCGGGCTCGGGAACATGTAAGTCGCATTTCCTTTGCGTTCTTCGTCGGTCTCGCTATGAAGTGGTTACTGTAACACTTAATAATTAGCGACGGACAGCTTTCTTTCGCTCTTTGCACGCTAAGCCACTGCCGGTTCTGCCCATCCCGGACTTAATTTTTGTTTTTGCCTTCGCGGTTATGAAACATAACTCGATGCTTGCCATACGCGTAGCATGTTGTACGAGGAAATTCAAGGTCCTTAGGACATCTATACAACCCTTTCGCCCTAGCCGTCGACTCGCTAATCGTGCGGCAGCTCGCAAGCTCCGCTTCGCAGGCTACACAGCCCCCTGTCCCGAATCGAAGCTCTCCATTTTGACCTAGCGCTGTGCGTTATTTGAACCAAATGGGGCCGCAATTCGGCCGTTCGCCGTAATTTCGCGGACCCAGACCGAATCCCTGCATTGCCGCTAGTCCACATTTCCTTAGAAGTTCGCGGCGGAGCGTTCGTTGTGGCCTTCAGCTGTGAAGGGGGCCCTATTTTCGTTTTGACAGCCAGCCCTTCTGGCAGGCTTCGACATAGCAGAGCCGCGCATTTGACGCACACCTGACGTGACGACGCTTCGTCGTGCGGTACGGAAGGTCACTCGAGGGAATCGTGCTTCGGACTCGCGTCGAGACCGCTCGTCCTAGTTTTTCTTTTTCTGGTCGTTGACGGCCAGGCGCGGTCCAACGTTAGTGTGGTCGAACAGCCGTGTGCGTGGGCGTTGTTTAGGAGACGGCCGTGCGCAGCGCGAAACGGTGTTAATTATCCCTCCCACCGCAGCATTCCGCTCGGTCCTTGCTAGGAAGGACACCCTATAGTAGATATTGAGGTATATTTAGTCGGTGTTCGTGGATTACTCTTTGGGAGCCGTGATTTCTTTCATTACTTTTTTTTTTTTTTTTTTCGTGCGCTTTTGATAACTTGTGGTCCGCCTTCTCGCGTTCTTCCGTCCTGTATCTGCGGTAGCCTTGGAAAGATAAGTGCGCGCCGCCCGACCGTTGCGTTCCGCGTTATCCACGGACGGGCTTCTTGTTGCTTCTTGAGAACAAAGCACAACGCATCAGTCACGCAAGAGACGGGAGGGGGGGGCGGCTGTCTTGTCGACCGCGCGATGACTCACGGGCAAGCACTAGGAGCCTTTGCACGCTGGCCGTGCAAAGAGCGTGCAGACGTCAGTGTTTGAGAGCGCTCTGCTGCTGAAACGAGCCCCGATTTGCAGGGTTGGCTTTAAAGCGATGTCGACCATATGCCGGCTTCGTCCACTATTGGCAGAGATAAACGCAGCATTGGGAAATACGAGTACAGCCGTCGGCTGTGAGAAGACCTTTGCAGAACATCTGTTACTCTGGCTGCACTGGTGCTTTTAACAGCTGTGCATTCTCTTCAATGGAATCTGGCTCAGTTTAGCCAGTCCGCTCGTTTAAAGAGTGGCAGGATACCTGTTGTAATAAATGAAGTCGGTTTTCGCGTGGCTACATTTGCCGCTGCCAAAAGTGGTGCATATTTTTTGTTCATCCATATGCTTCACTTACTGATGGAGTGCCAAATTTTCCACATTACTGTGTTAATGTGAAGTTGTGTAAATGAAATCGGGTTTACTTGAGGGAATTGGCACTTGTAGCTGTGTTGCAAGGTTTAGAGATAAGTCAGTAAAATATCGGCAACGATGTAGGTGATGCTGTAATCTTGGCGATTATCAGTTTCTTAATGTGTGGACGGAGTTGTGTCAAAATGAGCAAATAGCCAGATTCTAACCTGCTGGTCTTGCATAGTGCATGTTGCATGTGCATGTTGCATAGTGCATTTTTTTTTTTTTTTTTTTTTTTTTTACAATGTGGCCGAAGACAGTAGTTGGAAAAGACATTTGTGGCAATGGTGCTATAGAGCATTTGAGTGGCACTGTTATTGGGGGGAGGGGGGCTCATATGCAGCTGCTTACCACATGTTTGACAGCAGTTGGGCATTGTAACCTAAAATCTGTCATCCATAAAGGTCGCCGCACACAGTCAACTTTGGATGATTCATGCACCTTGAGTTTTGTTACTGGGGTTATTTAAAAAAAATCTCGAGGTTCATTGTCCTACTGTTCTTTAGAAATCTGCATAATTCAAAATTTTAATAAACTTGTCTTGCACGCGAAACAGCAATTCTAAATGAAATGACTTCTGTGGCTAAAAAAGGCTGATTGTCGAGAGTTGTTTAACCAAAACGACACCAACAGAGAACTCTTAAAATTTTACTGACAAATCAATGCGTCGTAAAACTATTGAACAATCTACCAAACAATGAATTTGACATAGTGGCAACTTTTCCTTGCCTATAATCTATGTATGAACATTGCCCTAAACGGCTGTAGACGATGTTTGTCTCACTTAATGTGTTAAAACATTCCTTTTTGCCTTGGGTTATATTATGATGATACGTAATTAGTTTTAGGCAATCAGGCTAATTTGATGAAAAAGTGGCTATTACAAAAAGTGTTAACAGACGCTGGCTACGTACCTCAGATACGTCGTACTTTGCTCATTAAACACTGGGCTGCTCTAATCTGCATGGTTCATCATAGTTTATCTTTATAAACACGAACAGAACAAAAGTTTTCTAACTGGCTTCAAAAACAAGAATGCTTAACTGAAAAGCATGCGCACCGTTTAACAAATTTCCATAACTGCTGCTATGGCAGTGAAGAGTAGAGTAGTAGTTTATACAGCAGTTTTCACTCTTGCCACTCTTTCAGTGAAAGTGGCGTACTAGCACAGAAAGTGAAGGCCAAATTTGCTGTTAATTTCTAACCCAAATCATATAGCCAATGACTTCAATGTGATGTTAGATTACAAAGTTATTTGCATTTAGGAATCAAATTTTTTTAGGAAAGGTCTACAGAAGTTGGAAATTTAATTCCTTGTTTATTTTATTAGTGTGATGTAATACACTTTTATTAGTAAAGAACAACTGACTATCCCGTTGCTGCAACCTATGATAACAAGGGGACTTTCAGGAATTTCAGCGTGCATCCTCCTCTTGGTTTTGCCATTTTTTATACCTCTCACTGCAGCCAATTTATTATTCCACAATATAATTAGCCATCTACCACAACATTCTCTGGGTCCCATTAACTTTTTCAAACGTGTTCACAGGCTCAGATGAGTACATGCATTAAACATTTACACGATACCAGATGACAGGGAAACCAAAGTACCATAATTTTGATTGTTTTCATCCAGCACTATATCACTTCAACTCGGGAGTCTCGTTTGTTCAATTCAATGCTTTAATATAACTATGCTCCTCAGATAATAGTTGCAGCATGAACCTCTATTCCTAGGGATAGACTAGTTGAAATTACTAGCACATTGCCTCTCATATGAGAGAATTGCGATCGAACCATTCTGGTGAGGCCTTTGCAGATAGTGTCAGTGACCTATTTTTTCATTGCTGTGACACCGAGCTTGTTTTGTATTTCCTTTACAAGATCATGTTCTCATTTCAGCTATTCTAGGGCAGTTTGTCCTATGTACTGAATATGTACCTGTAAGTAGACCACCCACGCGAGCTGTGGGTGTGTTGCATGCATAAATTTAATGTTTCCTTCTCTTGTGACATTTTTTATTTTGTATTTACTGATTATGCGGGTCCTTATCAGTTCTATGCAATATTATGTCGAAAGAATACATTGCCATAGCGTAATCATAGGATAATCACTTCATAATGACAAATGAAAATGATTTATGGCTAACTGCGGTAATTATACGACACAAATGTAAATAAACAAATTCAGTCTACAAACTTGCATATGTGATGGTTGCTCACAGAAAAGTTGCACTGCAGCGTAATACCTGATGCAAAAAAAAGTTGCGCGCACACACACACATGCACACACACGCACACACACACTTGTAGCAAACTTAAGCATGGTGATATAATTACACAAATTGTAAAAACACACACACACACACACTTGTAGCAAACTTAAGCATGGTGCTATAATTACACAAATTGTAAAAGTTAATTATTGATATGAGGATATGGGCATAAACTGCAATTGTAGTATCTTTATTTCTATAAAGCGATTGCTTGTATACACAATGTGTATTTTGGCATGGTTAAGAGTTGGCCTAATTTTTACTTATGGGCAAGTTATTTCTGACCACTTAAAAAGCTGTTATATAACATTCATGCCATAAACTGCCATGATATAGCAAAAAAAAAATAGAAATAATTCCACGTTGGACATGCACTGGCATGTCTTTCGCGTTAGGAAGGTCACACTCTTGAAATGTGAACAGCTTGCAAGAAATATAACTACTGAATAATTTAGCTCAATCAATATCTACCGTCCAAGAACAGGCTTCATGTTAACTACAGGGTGCTACCGAAATCTCCTTTTAAATTTTACCCATATTTTAGCACTGAGGATGGATTTAACCATCAAGGGCCTCTTGGCAGCTACATTGACAGTACCAGCGTGGTGTTATACTGTGTATTAGTTTGTAAACTGGCTTGATCGCAAACCTCTGCAGCTTGTTTTGTACCTTTGAAGCTGTACCCCTGAACTGTACCTTTGCCCAGTTTCCTGCGCCCAAGTTCGCATACCACAGACATTTGTAGTTGACAGGATAATTGCACATCTGCTGCCATGGCCGTAAGCAGCACTGGCTAACAAAAACTCCCAGAGCTAAGTCTACTACACTACACACAAATGCCCAAGAAATTGAAGGGTGGCAGCTGCGACTGTAACTCATTTGGTAGCATGTTACATGTCACAGAGGTTGTACATTTACATCTCTCGACTTGACTGAATTTATTTGGACATGTAATCGTAGTGCAGTATGCCACTGAGGTGTGGCTAAAGAAGATGGACAAGGCGTGCCTACTGGCTAGCCTTAGACCACTGGTCACAGATCAGATATGAGTGGGTTGGGAAAACACAACAGCACTTCAATGCTTGGTATGAATAAGTTCACGTAAATGTACGAGTACCCTCACAACAAGAATTGCACAGACGGCGGTCATAGAGTTGCACAATCCCGGCCACGGCGGCCGCATTTCGATGGGGGCGAAATGCGAAAACACCCGTGTACTTAGATTTAGGTGCACGTTAAAGAACCCCAGGTGGTCCAAATTTCCGGAGTCCCTCACTACGGCGTGCTTCATAATCAGATTGTGGTTTTAGCACGTAAAACCCCATAATTTAATTTTTAATGTACATAGCGAAATACAGCTGGAAAAAAGAGAAGTCTGAACAAATTTAACCAGTTTAAAGTTGACTGGAACTTGTCACTCTATACCTGGTGTCTCGAGAAAAAAGTTGGCTGAACGTAATTCACTTAGGGAACTGTAACATATTTATTTCCTTGCGTTCCAGGTCACAGCCAGGAGCTGCGGGAGGCCAGCCGGGGGCCGACCAGGAGGGGGCACCCAGGCCCCCCAACCCCCAGCACCAAGCTGCCTCCAAGCGGATACAGCAAACACAGGCACAGGTCGATGAGGTGCGTAGGCGGCAGCAGTAGCATTTTATTTGTTTTACTGCGCCTGCCCTTTAACTGGTTCTTTCTATGTGCTGTGGTGTAGATATTTGCTTACACTGTGTATATAGGCTATGTGCGAGGTGAAATGGCCTTAACCCCTTCGCTTCCTTCTGTTGGGCACTCCACCATGCCTGGTGTTCGCGCAGCATTTTCCTGCTACGTTCAGCGTATTTTGCGCTGTTAGAACATTGCTCTAAAATCGACTGCCTTTACAAAATGTCTTGTTTATTTTGTTCACAAGAGGCTACCGCATCAGATTCAGAAAAAGTATAAAGTTAGTATAAAATGTTTAAAACATGCAGGAATGCGTAACGCAGCTTTGTTTTTCGCACTCAAAACGCCCCTTAGACTCCTTGATTTTGCCTTTGAAAACTAAGCACATACAGCGTTCTGCTACACTGTTTGGTGGTATGGGCTGAAAAAAGAGCCCACTCGGAAGCCTGTAAGCTTTTTTCGAGCCTAGTACTCTGGTTGTAACAGCCACAACAACATAGTGGAAGACTGATGAGCGGGAAGCTTTCCATTCTTTTGCTGGCAACTCCTGCTGAAAGTGTGAAGTATGACTATCTAGTGTGTGAAAGCCAAAATAACTACAAAACAGCCGGTACTATATGAAAATTCTAAACATCCAATATAAAAGTGACTGGCACAGCGCGCGCCACCTGCACTTTGGCCTCTTCTGGTATGGCCGGTTCAGCACTGGCCGTGGAAGCAAATGGGTTAAAGGGACACTAAAGGCAAATATTATTTCAAGGTGGACTGTTAAAATATGATACCAGAAACCTCGAAACGCTTGTTTCGTGCCAAGAAAAGACTTATTTTAAGAGAAAATTGCGTCTGAAGCGTCCGTATACCTCTAACGCAATTCAAATCGCGCACCGAGCGAGGAGTGGTGACGTCATGGCCGCCGGTGAGTAAAACGGCGCCCGTAGACGGCGCTACGACTTTTTTTGCGGAAAGCGCAAAGCGCGGCCGGAAACAGAGCCAAGACAGAGCCGACGGCAGTGCGAAAGGGGAAGTATGGTGGCTAGCCACCATAGCGGAAGGTAGAGCGCGCCGAATTCTGAACACGGTGATCATCGACGCTCGTCGCCAACTAGTTGACGACCCTGACAACGACACATTGGCTCGCGATGCTGGGCTCGATTTCAGTGATTTAAGCTCCGATCAGCTTGACATGCTGCTGAAAGCTCACGCTGCCCGCGTCGTTGCCTACTACGACGGTGGCCTCGACAGCGGCTCTTCCGAGCGCGATAGCAGCGAGGACTCCTGCAATGCAACGTAGGGCGACGAAGCTGGTCACCGTCTGGACGTGCCGTCGCGACTCTCAAGCTGCTAGCAAATTCAAGTGCGAGTTTAGTGAGCCAGCAGCACCAGCGCAGTCATGGAGGAAGGAAAAGCTTTTCCTCCATGAGCGCAGTACTACGCGATAACGTAACTTCTGAAACTCGAAAGCGAGCGTGGCGCAAAGTCGAGCGAAAACAAAACCTTCTGACTGCCCGCGTCGTTATCAAGTGTAACGCCAAAAAGGTATTTTTTTCTAAGAATCTAATAGAAGTAGACAAGTAGCATTTTCTTCGCTGTTTGTTTTTAATACGAGTGGTTGAGTACTAGTGACATTTTTTTTGAGGAGTGCCTTTGTCATCGGGTAAGTACCGGAATGTCCCTGGGGCGTCTCTTATCGTGTTCTACACTTACCTCAATTTCTCGAATACTAAAGCTCTGTTCGCGATTATATTGAGGCCTTAGACGTTCTAGAGCATTGCTCTATCACTTTAGCCTGACTTTTTATTTCACTTTAGTGTCCCTTTAACATCCGTAGAAGAAGCCACCTGCACTTTGGCCTCTTCTGGTATGGCCGGTTCAGCACTGGCCGTGGAAGCAAATGGGTTAAAATCCATAGAAGAAAAAGGTGGAGTGTTCAGAAATTACTCGGTAATTTGGCTAATACAAACTTCAATATGAGAAATTACATCTTATATGAATTTACCTTTGTTACATCCAATATTCGTTTTAAGCATATAGTATGTTAGCATGCTGATATGAGTGAGAACTAGTTTAGTTTATTAGAGTCAATGGCATCAGATGCCTTCATTGTGTTCTAACAGTGCAGATTTGCCACCCACCATTGTCCAGAGCACTCAGTTTGGCTATAGTATGCTGCACTATATATAAAGAGTAGTTGCACATTGCGACAGTGCAATGTACCTCTTGCACCAGACAGTGCTCTTGCAAGTGTACCTCCTGCACTAGGCTGATAACTTGTGGAACAATCCTCAGAAATAGGGTGTAATCCACTGTTTTCTTTCCACCTGTACTGTTTGCTGTTGAGGGCGCATCTAAATGTTCACTTCGAGCAGGTGACAGCAGTAGCAGCAACTCTGCAGACTATGCTTGTGTCATTAATATTAAATTCACGCAGGCTCGCTAATTTTGTTCTTTTTTTATTTCACATATTATGGCCTCCTGTTAGCAAATATTCCTTGCTTTCAGATACAACTCTATATATAATGAACTTAGTACAGCTATCTTGTGTTTCCAGTCTTGCGTGCCCCGAATAAATCCTGATTTTTGGCCTTTAGTGCTTAGCGGCTTGGAAGTGTTTTCATTAGAGGTGCCATTGATTGAGTGTTAGTTTCCACTATTGTAAGGGAAGAAGCACTAGGTGTAGTAGCTTTTGTGCTAGAAAGTGGGCATGCATCCTTGAGCATCATGCCTCTGCATGGAGGCAATGTTCTTACGTTTCTGCACAATAATGCAAGATAGTCCTGCCTTTGTTCAGAAAGCATATTGTAAAGGAATTATATAAGCCAAGCCGAGTGATACATTGCACTTCTGTAATTGCAGGTAGATCATTCTAATGTTGAACAAGAAGCTTTATGCCCGAGAATGGAGCTGACAGCTGTACATACGAGGGCGGTCCGATAAGTACTTAGCCTCACCGCGAGAGCGTAACGCTATCGCATGAGACATATACTGACGTTGAGTACGCTCTCTTAGAGGAACACATGCAAAGGTCCAGTCGAATCGGGCTCGCGGTTTTGTTTTTGGCCGCTTGAGGAAGAGCAAGCAGGTGATTTTTCGTCTGTCTGTTTAAAAAATGGAAAAAGAGCAATATCGGGGTCGGTGATTCGATTTTTGTTTTTGGAAGGGAAATCGCGCAGCGAAATCAAAGAGCGACTGGATGCCGTCTACGGTGAGTCTTCTCCTTCGATGGCAACCGTCAAAAATTGGTTCAACGAGTTTAAACGTGGTCGCACGTCGGTTTTTGATGAGCCTCGCCCAGGGGCCAGGCAAACGGCTACCACGGCCGATAACGTGGCAAAAATCCACGCCCTCGTATTGGCAGACCGCAGACTGAAGGTGCGCGAGATAGCCGAGACAGTAGGCATCTCAAAAGACCGCGTGGGTCATATCCTGCATGAAATTTTGGGCATGAGAAAGCTGTCGGCGCGATGGGTGCTGCGTTTGCTCACTCCGGACAACAAGCGCGTCCGTGAGACCACTTCAGAGAAGTGTTTGAAGCTGTTTAAGCGTAATCCGAAGGAGTTCCTGCGTCGTTTTGTGACTGTCGACGAAACATGGATCCACTGGTACACACCAGAGACCAAAGAACAGTCGAAACAGTGGACTGCACCCGGAGAACCTGCTCCGAAGAAGGCGAAGACTGTCGCATCGGCCGGAAAGGTGATGGCCACCATTTTCTGGGATTCTCAAGGTGTGATCTTCGTCGACTACCTTAATAATGGCAAAACGGTGACAAGACCCTACTACGCCGAATTACTGAGCCGATTCGACGCCGAATTGCGAAAAAAACGGCCACATTTGGTGAAGAAAAAGGTGCTCTTCCACCATGACAACGCGCCAGCTCACACCTGCGCCGTCGCCATGGCCAAGTTGCTCGAACTGGGCTACGAAGTGGTGCCCCATCCAGCGTATTCTCCAGATTTGGCCCCGAGTGATTTCTTCTCGTTACCCAACTTAAAAAAGTCACTCGCCGGACAAAAATTTGAGTCGAATGAAGAAGTTATCGCCGCCACAGAAGCCTACTTTGCAGCTCAGGAGAAAACATTTTTCTGATAGGATCAAGAAGTTGGAGGATCGCTGGGTCAAGTGCATAGAGTTGAAAGGGGACTACGTTGAGAAATAAATCGACACCATTCCAAAATTTTCGTTTTTCTTTTGAAGGCTAAATACTCATCGGACCGCCCTCGTAGGTGGCAACACTAGTATAATTAACGTCTCTATGCAAGCACCTAGGCACACCTATTCACCATCTGCTTAGCTCTCAGTTGATTGTTTACCGATTAAAAAGGGTTACACTATATTCAAAAGTGAAGGCACAAAAGCGTAACTTCTATGGACATTGCATCACAAGAAGGACCTACACTGGGAAAGTACTGTGAATTCTGTCATAATGACATCATCTGTGCCACGGTTCATGCTCGGAATCCAAGAAGGGAAGTTCAGCCTTGATTTCTTTTGTGAACAATCAACCTTTTTCTGCCAACGAAATGCAAATAGCTTCGTAAGGGTGTTTTATCATTGAAAATGTGCCTTCCAATTTTTTTTTTTTTATTCATTTACATATGGAATCTCTGAATTGAGATGAGGTGATAAAAAGGATTAAGCTGCATCAAACTTCTAGCAGGTCGTGGTGCACTATGGTTGTGATAATTGCATATTTTCTGTAAGTTGCTAGTACTGCTGTTGCCTTTCTGCTTGACATGGCTTTCCCCTATATTGAATTGTTGTAATTCTTCATACTAAAAAAATGTATACACACTTTGCTGCCTCATACCTTGCAAATAATAGTACTTTCTTTGCATGCACTGTTATGTTCGAAATTTCAAACCAGGGGGTTTGTGTTTGCATCGGGGGGGTTGCGCTCTTTCTCTGCTGGGCCCAGGTGGTGGGCATAATGCGTGTCAATGTTGAGAAAGTTTTGGAACGAGACCAGAAGCTGTCTGACCTGGATGACCGCGCAGGTGAGAAAACAAGAAATGCAGGTTGTGTACCGCTAGGCATCACTGCAGGTGTGTGGGAGGACATTTAGAGCTTGCAACACCACAAAGGAACAAGGGTTGTTACCTGAAGACCGGAAATTGTTCGGTACTGTAGAGTTGCGCATCATTACCATAAGCATAATGTGAAGCTTTGCAGGTTTGGTTCATGTATGGGAGGCAGCAGGGGTGGGCTTGCGAAGCTGCGAAGCTTTCCAGGCTTAATGTCTTCAGAAGCTTCTAAACCTATGAAGCCCCATGACAACTGCAGTGACTATCATTTGTACTTTAACAAGCTTTAAGATTTTGTGCTTACTGCTGCTATGTTGTGCTGAAATTTACGCGTGGTTCATCCAGAAAAAAAAAATGAAACTACCATCATGCATGCACCTTGCTATTGGAGATGAGTAGCTTAGAGGCATGGATTGGTTTTCGCCACCTGTTGGCAGCTAAAAGTTTAATAAACCTTGAAAATAAAATGCCAAGTGTGCATATTGAATTATGTGAATAAAGAAATTTAATCTTGAGAAACTTGAAAAGTGGCGGTAAGCACGGAATCCCATTTAAGGTTATTTTACTAATAATGCAGCTCATTGTTTACCTTACATTGCGCTTTGTGAAATCTGTGGCAGCTTTACTATGTAGCAACATTTACCATGGGCCCTTGTCTTTTTCTTGGGCATTTACATGTCAGTGCATGAAATGTCATGCGATTTTAGTAATTGGGCTGCCCGAGAGCACATGTAGATCTAACTTGTCAATATATCGGCCATGAAGGTACAACTGTTTATTTTGTGGTGTGCTTGCTGTGGATGGCTTCCTCACAGCACCTGGAAAGTGATCTCTTGTCATGTGTGCACCAGTTACCGCTCTTTTGTCATATGTGTGCCAATTGCATTTTCTGCGTCGGATTCACAAGTGTGCCGACATGTGCTTCGTAGTCCTCTTGCCACTTCTGTTTTTTCTGCAGGCAAGCATTCGTACTAATGAAAAGCCCGCCCCCTGCCTATCTTCTGTCATCTCTCGTTCTTTCGCATACATCTTCCGGCTTCTCTTCTTTCCTTGTGTGCCTGGCACTCATGGTGAACCTGTGGCAGAGGGGTGCAGTGTTGCGTGCGCATGTTTCAGCGTGCTGCCCTCTTCTTAGTGCAATTTCTTCCTTGTGTGTCTCTTTCCCCGCCCGTGCCCATCCCGGTGTTTAGGTTGTGGATATCATGCGCACAAACGTGGAGAAAGTGCTGGAGAGAGATCAGAAGCTGTCGGAACTGGATGATCGCGCAGGTAACTTGATGAAGGCTGCATTCTCGGCACCCCTTTCCACTTCCAACTTTGTGTTCCTCCTCTCTGCCCATCTCTGCGCTTCTGCACCAGATGTGTTTTTCGTTCTAAAGCTACTCTTCGCACAGTTCGTGTTCTTTGGTTGGTGGTGTAGGTTTCCCGTAGCATTTTTGCTTGTCACTGCACGCATCTCGTTGTGGTTTTGGTTTCATTTCGTCTGTGCTTGCCCTTCTGTTGCAGTTTGAAAAACTTGCGTTGCTGTTTGAACCCTCGCTTCAGTTTCTGTTAACTGCTGTAAGAACTTTAACACAATTCAAAAGGTGCGTCTGTTACTCGCAGCTTATATCTGGATTCGTTAGCAGGTTTCATAGGCCATACTTGCTAAGCAGTTCGGGAATGGCAAATGGTTGGCGCTACTAAGCCATAGCCAGGTTGTGACATGTGGCTTGTCTGCTAAGCTAATGGAAGGTAGTGAGAGTGGTGTTGGTATTCATTCTGACGGTGCATGCCAAAAATTAAGGTCCTTGTTTCTTTGACGAAGGTGCTTGCAAACGTAATAGTGATCCTCAGGCGTGACCATGGCAAAGGCATACAACATCAAAACCATCATTTTTAGAAATTTTATAGCAGTTTTTGCTATGTTATGAAAGAAAAAGAGCAGATTGGAGGACCTTTACACATCGACGAACAGGGGTTAGAAAGGGAGGTAGCAGAGGATGCTCAGGAAAATGCTTCAATGTATATCACGATGTACTTGAAATCTTGTGACCACACAGAGGAAGAACTGCCTTGAGGAACATGGTCAATAACTTGCATTTTTTCAGAACACATTTAATGGTCCAGAAATCTAGGCATATTACTTTTCTCAAAGTTAGAGAAGTAATGTTTGGCTGAGTAATGTTCATTGTGTTCATTCAAGCATGAGTCGGTGAATTTCCTCCAGGTTGTAGTGGCAGCCAGTTTGGGCAATTCCTTGCGAACAAGCACCATGTCGGTAACCGTGGTTCCAAAAAATGTCCAGCAGCATCTGGGTGTTGCTTTACTTTTTGTTTAAGCTTCCAACTACTACTGCAGCCACCTGCACTATTTTTTATGAGCTTAACCACTAGCACATTTGCCAGATGCTGTTGATTGGCTAATTCAAATATCAGTGTATCAAGCTAAGGTTAATAGTTGCAGCCAGCCATTCTTGGGAAAACTTGTTTGCTGACTGTTACTTCCTGATACTTGGTAAATTTTCCTTAACATGTCCTGAATGCTTGCCTTCAACCTACACTTGTCTGTGATGTGACACCCTTTTTCTGTCTGTGTTGTGTGCATGTGTGTGCTGTGCTCTAGGTTTTTTATTTGTACCACATTTTTCTGCACAAGTGCTAGCTCATTGTGTTGCAAATTGCTTAAGGTGGATCCATGTGACTGGCTACTTTGCGAGTTTTCTGTAGACCCGCCGTGGTTGCTTAGTGGCTTTGGTGTTAGGGAGCACAAGGTTGCGGGATCGAATCCTGGCCACGGCGGCCGCATTTCGATGGGGGTGAAATGTGAAAACACCCGTGTACGTAGTTTTAGGTGCACGTTAACAAACTCCAGGTAGCCAAATTTTCCAGAGTCCCCCACTACGTGTGCCTCATAATGAGATCGTGGTTTTGGCACGTAAAACCCCATAATTTAATTAAGCTTTCTGTAGATATATTTAAGAATACAAGGCTAATTGCCTTTGATTATCCCACTCTGAATGTGCAGGTGTTAGCTTGTCAATTCGCAATGCGAGGGAAGGGGCTGGGGAGCGGGGACATTTTATTTACTACCCACACAGCTTCCTTGTCAGACCTTGCAGATTGGCTGAATAGAGCATTGTGATGTGAAGTCTATGGGTCGAAACAGTAGTTAGCACCATAATGTGGATCCACCTTTAGCCTACTTTTGTTATGAGGCCTTAAGTGACTACAAGAACGGCTGTTGTATGCTGGGTAATAGTCCAGGCTTTTTAGAGCATGCTCGAATCAATGTAGATTGAATTCAATGCAGGTTGAGCACTGCTACACTTTGCTTTCAAACACTCTTGACTTTCGCTTTGTTTACAACCAGAAAAATTTCATAGAGGTAAACTTCATTGAGGGTTGAAATTGCATGTGTATATAAATTGAGGCAGTTAGAAACTGTTTAAAAGAGGTATAATTTTGAGTGCTTGTCTGCTTGCATTCAACATGAATATTCATTAGGCCGTTGTCAGTTGGTAAGCACGGCCCCAGTAAATTTTGCTTGATGGCAGTATTGGTCTTTGTTGTAAAGAAGAAAGGCTTAACGAATCTACTGCAGAAATCTGAAATCTTTTTTTACGAGCAAGGAAATATGCAGTGGGGCATAATTACATTGTACCGATGTTAGCCACTTACTGCTAGGCATTTACTTAAAGGTGCACGATACTTAGTGGCTGTGGCATTCACCTGCTGGAGAGCAGAATGAAAAAATGCTTGTGTGCCATGCTCATGGCATGCGTTTAAAGAAAAACACACAGGTGCACAGTCAAAATTAATCCAGAGGTCCCCCACTACAGTGTATTTCATAGGACTTGGGTTGTTTCTCAAGTTAACAGAGTACTGACAAAAAATTTCAAAGTTGCAATAACTTACGTGATTGATTTCTGTGGACACACACACAAAATCTACGAAATATGCGGAGTGAGTGTAGCTTGCGACTTATTTTAATTTTAAAATATGTGCTGGCAGTCAACTGCAACGTCCAGCACCCTGCAACATCGACATCAACGTGAGATGTCTTGTAAGCATTGCGAGGCCAAACTGACAGCGTTACGTCCCGAGTTTTTTTCGTTGCAATTGTGCCTATTATGCACCAAACAGACCGTGCTGCTTGCGGTTTTGCTTGTCCCAAGACCGGGGCTATGGTGCTGTGCCACTACGCAGGCTGCACTGCTAGTCTTTCTCTGCTTTGGTTCCTGGGAAAACACTTTTCGTGGCAAAACTTCTCATTCTCAAGCGTAGAAAAAATTATCTTCCACTTGCCTCTGCTCTATTCTTAATCAAATTTTGCAGAAATATCGCATTTTATTTACTGAATAGTTCAGTATAACACTTAGCACTCTTATTCGCGTGGTTCTTAAGAAGGGGAAAAAAAACATGAGAAAGTGCCTTCGGCTTTGGGGAATTCAGCTGCTGCCAAGGAAGCACTGGCGTAAACTTGTGTTGCTGCCTCCCGGCAGCTTTGCACGTCAAAGCAGCCATTCTGGCAGGGTTGCCACGTGGGAAAAGTGGTTGGCTCGAAGATGCTTACGCCTAAAAGTGATCGGCCACGCCTAGTGTCTGCAGAAAATTGTTGCCACTGGACGATGAAATGAGGACGACAAAGACAGTGAGGCAGAGAAAAACGACTAGCAACACAAATCTCATGTGCCAGTTGGCTTATCTTAGTTTTGTGCGGTCACGTGACCAGCTCTGTTTACGAAGCCTCCTATGAAATTACACCCCTCTCGTTGCTCTCTGCAGTTGAAACTTGGACTGGTCACTATAAACAAGGCTTCAAATAATTACCTGTTGCATGCTGAAGCAAGCAAGGTTTCATGCAATGATGACTGGGTCATTAGCTACTTACTACAACAGAAAAGACGAGATCCAAAATTTTTGTCAGTGCCCTTGAAACCTATCGGCAGGTCGGTCAGCCCAAAAAAAAGGTCTGTTGTTGAGTATGGGCGTATTGCATGAGGGGTGCTCCCAATCTTGTTCGAGCTTTTGCATGCCAGTTTCTAAAGCCATTTTTAAAGCTTTGTTCAGCCACTCCAGCATTCTAGATGCACCACGTGTAGTGCAGTCCCAGATTTAAAATCTGTGTTCTTGTGGTTGTGATTTTTATTCACTATGTGCACTTGTCAATTTCCAATCAATTGAATTTTTCTAATGGGTGTCTTGCTATGTGTGTGCGTGCTCCAATCATAACTCCCACAAACAGATGCCTTGCAGCAAGGTGCTTCACAGTTTGAGCAGCAAGCTGGAAAGCTGAAGAGGAAGTTTTGGTGGAAAAACTGCAAGGTGAGTTAACTGCACTTGTATCTTCTAGTGGACATGCAGGCAGAGGCATACAATGTTTGTTCCAAATCTGCGCTGCTAACTGCTGGATGCTTCCTAACCGCAGGACTAATGTGATAAAAAAAAAATATCCAACACATGGCACACATCTTGTTGGCCATTCTTGTGCATACTTGCCACCTCTCCCAAATGTTCTGTGAAGTTTACGAATTCATGCCTGTTCTATGATTTTATGAATGTTTATTCAAATCTTGCGAAAACGTTTCCCTTGTCGGCCTCCAACCATACCCTTGGAGGTAATCTGATTCTGAAAGGACATCGGAGGGGTACCAGCTTGGGACATGTTTATGCAGACAAGTTCGTGAAGCACTCCAAATCAGCAACAGGGAAGTCGCTGAAAAGTCACTGCAATCTAAAGAAAAAAATAATCAATGTGCTGCTTGTCAGTTCTTGCTTGTTTCAAGTTTTCGGGTGCCTCTGTGCTGCGTCTAAAGGAAACTGGAGTTGGCCCCAAACTAAAGTGTCTGAAAAGGGTCTGAATTGCTGAACGGCTGTGCAGCACAAATATGACTGTCTGAATGCTGTCCCCTTCTCTCTATTTCTTTCCTGTCTCATGCAACCTTACTTCGGATAACGCACACATCCACAGATGATCGCCATAATGGTGGGGATCGGTGTAGTTGTTGTAGTGATTATAATTGGTAAGTACAGTGTACACTCTTGCTCGATACTGGTTGGCATGGGCCTGTCACGGCCATTTGCTTCGTCACACCCTCTGCACGCCGTGTCTGAGCATTTCCTGCTTGTCCTGCCAGCCAGAAGTGTAACGAAAATCGTCATGCTTGGTCAGTCCCTAGGACACAGGTGCAGCTGCACTTCATTTAAGGCCTACTGTATTTATGGAAAGCAGCAGGAAAATACCTAACTGCAGCTATTCCTAGTTGGTGGAGAGGACAAGCGCTAGAGAAGGGAACAATACCAAATTTGAAGGCTGCCAGCTTTCAACTATGTTTATTACCAATAGTTAGGCCATGCATATGCAGGAGTGAAGGAAGAGGAAAGGGATCAAACATATAAAGTTGACTTAGTGGAGGGTCAGTTTCCTGTCGAAATCCAAATTGCTCGACCTTGCTCATATACGAGACTTCAAAAAAAGATTGTTATTAAAAGACAGCAAGGGGATATAAAATCTCGTGTGGCAGCACAACCTACCAGATATTTGCTGTGTTAGCTTCAGCCTATAAATTTCCAACCCACCTAAGCCTCATCACTTGTGCACAGTTGTACCATTAACCATAGCAGCTATATATGTAAATGCTTAGATTTTCCTCCTAACTGAGCATAACTGGTAGGCTATAACTGAGGTGTAGTGTAAATGAAGTTGGTGTACCCCTGCAACTGGGGCATAAAGGGACTGCCATTTGCATAGTTTGTCTGGTCTGAGATGCTTGCTTTAGTTGTGTTCTCCTACACCTTATGAAGTTGGGCCTTATGTTTCTTGTTCTTATTTTTTGGTTTGCAGATGTGGGCCATCTTAATTGGTGTCATTGCAATCATAATTATTATCATTATTGGTAAGCCTTTGTTCCTTTTGTTTCTTTTCTCATTTTGTTGCCAAGAGCTTACCTTGTACTATATACTACTGGGTATTTCAGCAAACACTTTCAAAAAAATTTTAAAGGTTGCCTGTGGCAGATAGCACAATTCTGGTTCATGAGCTGGTCTACTCGAAGAGGCGGACATAACTTGCACAAGAAATTGAAATACATAATTGACTAATTGACAAAAAATCACTAATTAAGTTTTTAAGGAATTACCTTATGGCCTATATTGCAATTTACAAGTTCCAATCATGGAGTTTGCAAGGCGGATCCATTTGGAACGAATTCTCTTGACACTGGTTTCGAGATATTAGTTCCAGAACTTTGAGCAGAAATGCATTGGCATTTACAGTTACTTTTGTGCTTGAATGCATAAAATGATGTTTTGTTAAGGAAGTAACTGGAACGCCATTCTATTTCTCTGCAAAGTTCTGGAATTAATATCTCGCAACTGGTGTCGTCCTGAGAATTCGTTCCAAGTGGAGATCCGCCTTGCGAACTCCACAGCTAGAATTTGTAAAGTGCAATATGGGCCAAATGTAGTTAAAAAGTTCATTAGTGTTTTTTGTTAATTAGTCGATTATGCATTTCGATTTCTTATGCAAGTAATGTCTGCCTCTTCGATTAGACCAGCTCGTGAACTAGAGGTTGTGCTATCTGCCACAGGCAACCCTTGAAAATTTTTTGGTGTTAGCTTAAACACCCTGTATATATTTTTAATTTCTTGCCATGCTCTTCGTTTATTATGCAGAAATTCTATATTCCACTAGGCTACTGTTATATTTTAGTTTTATCGTTTTTGTTCTGTTTTGCCCTGTGTTGGTTTATCTACAATTTGTCAGGACTTCGAACAAGGAGTTAATAATGCCAGTAGGCAGGTACTCATGGATATCAGAAAAGATAATTATTTAAGGAACAAACATGAAACTTGATAAATTTATGCTGCTAATCTGAGTCTTGTCAGTAATAAAAGTAGGCATGTTTTCTTAGCATTATAGTATCTATCCTATTATGCTAGAATTAGGTTAACTTGTGAGTGCACTCGGAAGTTAATCTTACTCATGTCCTGGTCAGGAGGACATTTGTTTGAGAAAAAGACAAAAGCTGTGATGCTGTTCAGTGCACGTAGGGCAATAGGAATAGATGCGCTACTAGTCATGTTTTTCCGCTAAACAAATTCTTGGAGAGATAGAGGCAAAATGTAATTACTTGTGTGGTACTACTTATGTTCTCCTAATTTTTAGCGCTAAAAAGTTCATGTATTTTTGTTAAGGCACAGATCCCATGGTACTTTAATATTCACATGTTTCAGCACCTATTGTGTTGTATGACAGAGGCTGTCAGCTGGGGGTTGGTGTTTAGTAAGCCATGCTGTATGTTTCCTTCCAACATTCCACCAATGTGAAAGGAGCCAGTCTGTACCAAGATTTTGGTGCACGTTAACATTCAGTGGTTCAAAATTTACTCTGAGCTCCCTTCTAAGGCATGCTTTGTTGCTAAAAGTGTGGCTTTTGGACATATAAGTGTCAGGAATCATTATTCTTGCCACATTAAGGTCTTTACATGTGCAGCATTTTTGGCTGGCAGGTCAACTTTTCTGGCAGGGAAGCTGCCTGCTGGACAGGCAGATGTCTGTCAGTGTTTCTCTTTGTGCATGATTCTTTTTGTCCTGTTATGTGTATTGTGCCAAATGCATGCTGCATCTGACTACTGACTGGCTTGATGTGCATTTTGCTGGCGTTGTTACCTTACACTGCGAAGTTGCCATTTTGGTTGCAGTGTATGCAGTGCAGATGCTCTGCAACCTGCCCTCTTGTTCACTATGACTATGCTAAAGCCTTTTTTATCACAAGAAGACATGTCTGCAATGTCTGATGCGTAGACATTGTAAACAGAACTTTCTATAGTGAAAACTGTTTGTAAACAGCACCATCCACAGTTAGGTGAGCATAGGAGCCTTCACTCCTAGCTCTTTCCTGTTACATTCTCTCGCGACTTCTTACGTGATCGAACATTTGTACTTTTCCCCTTAATTTAGCAAACACCTAGCTTACAAAATGGCGTCATGTGTAAGAGCAAGAAATAGTGGAAAAGGTGGTTGCTATCACAAGAATACTGAAATAAAGATAACAGCTACAAGTTGCTGATGCCATTGTTTCACATAGGTTTCGTTTTGCACGGAGAAACTATTTGAGCGGGCTTACTAATGGCAGAAATGTTTGTTGTCCGTTGCAAGGGCCTCTTGAAATTTGTTGTAAGCCTGCCTATGGTTAGCAAGTAGGCTCAAACATCCTACATGTAAGAGATGTTAGTAGGCTCGGGTTAAGGGTACTATTCGGAGGCCTTGTTTCATTTAGGATGTGTGCCTGCCATGGTGGCTCAGTAGGTGTCGTGTTCTATTAATGAGTGCACACACTGTTTTAGTAAATCATTCAAGCTTTATTAATAACCAATGTATACCTACGCCTGGCAATACATAGATACAGAACGGAGGTCACAGGGTCAGAGCGACAGGGGGGGACCTCCTGCATAACAAGTACACTACTGATTCCTGTCAGATGGACAGATTTAGTGTCACTTTGAGCAACTAACAGAGAGCAAGTGCACCTTGCTGTTAGTGTCATTCACAGGCTGTCACACGGAAAGGTGTGACACAGAAAGCAAGTGTCACTGTAGAACACATTAGCAAGCATGTGCGTTTGTTGCGCTCTTTGCTGCATCGAATTGTTTAGCCGTGATACCAGTGCTTCAAAAAAAACTACCCAATGCAGTTCAGCACCAATTTCGAAACCACATTTTTTGTTATTTCAAAAATTATGCCATTGCCATAAAAACCGCCATTCTTCCTCTACCAATGAAAGCTGTCTAGTTTTTTTGGCACCAACACTTTGCCACTATCAGAAAACTCCCAACATGTAGTGCATTGCCCAGGTGCTGAATGCAGTGCTGTCTTGTCTTGGCTCATGGCTATCAATCATGTTAACGTTATGTAAATATTGTCCAAAGTAGCAAGTATGTAATGTGCGAACTGATTTACCTGCCGGCACTGCCATCAACTCCTGACACTTTCCTCTATAGCAGCACTCCTCCTGCTGCACTTGCTGCTATCATGTTAACATTGTTATGCAAATATTGCCCAAAGCAACAAGTATGCATTGTGCCTTGTGCACTTGCCGCCTGCGATGAAATACGCTTGCTCAAAGTGTCAGCAAGTTTGCCCCTGGAGCTAGGGTGTAATCGTACGTCCCGGTGCCTGCCCTTGTCAGAGTGGCATGTGAGCTTCTGCCACAGATTGCGCATCGGACACAAAATGAAATGGGAATGTTGTCATGGCAGGCACACTTGGTCTCTTAATGCATATTTGAATGTTGAAACATGGCAGAGGAAGTTCGAAAGCTTTTAGCATAGTGTAGCATCTGTTGAATCGTACTGATTCTAAGCATTCGTTTTCATCCTGCACAAGCGTCTCCTTTAGCCAAACCAGAACCTCTGCAATAGAAATTAAAAAAATATATTTTTGAGCCATGAGCTCCTTCAATCACCCGTGTTGCTGTTTCCTGCAAGAATGCATTTTGCACCCGTAGTGCAGATCTCTTGCCTCGTGAAACTTTTGTCGGAGCAACACGTTGCATTCTGGTGAAGTTTCAGTAGTTGAGCATGGTAGATACAGAATGCAGATTTCCCTTTCTAACTTTTTTTTTTATTTGACTGCACATAACTTAGCCCCAGTAGTGTGCTTCTGCCCCTTTTGCCCCCCCCCCTGCCTTCCCTTTTCACAATGCACGTCTTTTTTTCTCGCATTTCACCATCTCTACTTTGCTGAAGCATTGGTTTCTGTGTACATATGTGCACGGTTGTCCACTATTAGGAACTCATCACTATTCAGGGAGATGCTATTTCAGCATTTCGCCAACCTTATGTCAACGAAATACATACCTGATGCGGTTCACAATGTGATATCTGTTCATTAAGCGCCAGTGTGCATTCCAAATTTAAGTTGTGATGAGTGCTTGGATACTGGTGATGAACTTACTCTTAAGTGGACGACTGTGTACCAACATAAATAATGGTAATTTGGTCTTGGAAGGTATTGATAGCATTCCCGAAATTAAGTGCCAAGAATTTGTCAAATCTGACACATTATCAGTTTATTTTTATTTATTTTTCTTTGTTAAATGAAGTACAACAAAGCTTGGCATGAGCTTAGTCAGTCTAAGGCCTGCTTGTTAATTCTTGATAAGCATACACACAACCTATGGTTTTGTGTGCTTGTTGCCTTATGAGTAATTGGTGAATGAATGCAATGAAAACAGGGTTGCAAATAAACTAGTTGACATAAAATACCTGCTTTGCTCCTTTTAGACAATTAAAACATGCCGTTTCTGACAAAAGCAAATTCTGCACTGTAATGGCTTAGTCGAACTCTGCAATGATGCTCTGCCATTTTTTTTTTTTTATACATTAACCTGTTGACATGGTCAAAACTAATTACCAGCCCTTCACTGTGGCATCTCTTATAGGCCCACTGTGAAGCCTATGGGCTGTGCTGCAGTTCGCATGTGTTTTGAACAGGTCACATTAAAGGGGACCAAATTTTATGGCTATAAAAAGCCTGCTGTATGCTTCCTCTGTATGCAAGGACACTGTGTTTGACACAGCAAATGAATAAAGTATATTTTATTTTGCTTCCAAAGAGTGCCTAAATGCTCGTTATCGCGATTGACACTGACGTCACTTTGTTGGAAGCATAACGAAAGTTTTAGTGACGTCCTACCACATCAGAGTGAGATACAACGAGCGGTGACCCATACCACCGGGCAAGTCTAGGTAGCCTCGAGTCTAGAGTGTAGTGAGCCGCATCGGACGTAGACATAGTCTGAATCGGAGCTGCTACAGCTAGCCATGACAACTGTCGGCGTGGTTTTGTTTGCCTGTGCTGGTACAGAATGTGTGTGCGAGAGCAGACAATGCAGCAGTGCGTGCGTCACAGCTTTGTGGGCCCACGTGACCAAGCCTCCTAGACAGTCCAACTTGGCGCCCAGAAACCGAAACCGAAAATCGTTCACAGGAATAATGCGATATGAAATTATTTGCAGAGAATATACGAATCTTTGAGCATGTGTCATGCTTCCTGACACAAAGAACGCACAAGCCACAAGTTTGTCTCAACCCCTTTAAAAGGTGATCTAATTATTTGCCATGCTCTCGATGAATTACATGTTCATACCATAATTATAGATAACAGCTGCAAAAAAGAAGTCAAGAACTTGGGAGAAAGGATGTTCATGTCAGTACTGCTTAAGATCAACCAAGGGCAGTTATATTAGCTGAGATTAAGGGGTAGAAATAGAGTTGGGCTGGCCATGTTAAGTGTGGAGCCAGGTAATCAGTGGTCCTTAAGTGCAACAGAATGAGCTCCGAGGGGAAACACAGTTGAGGTTGTCTGAGAATTAGGCGTTTCGATGAGATAAGGAAATTTGAAATTCGCAAACTTGATCAAGTCAGCTGGCTAAGTTGAGAGGCAATGTGTAGCTGCTGTAGTGGCTTTCTTGCATGGCTGAAATCGGGTAAAGATATTGAGAATGATGGGACGGAGCAAAGCAGGTCTTGCATTCAGTAACCAAACACACAAAAAAAAAGCTTGACTTAGCATAAATACAAGGGTAGCAGTGATGCAGCACACTATTTTGATGTTAGTGATAGTAACTCTTACGACACCTGACATTGGACGCATTATGCTTGGTCCTTCATTGCACAAGCAGGCCTAGCTGTAACAATAACCACAAGAACTGGAATGTGCATCAGGCTTAAATTTGCAGCTGAATGTTGGGGCATGTTAACATACATTTCCTGACAGGCTGCTGCATTTAGAATAGATGTAGCCTTTGTTAAAAGAAAAGCCACTGCACACACAACTACCATGTCTGGCCAGCCACCTGTTGCATTTGCCCTGCTTTGAAGCTCTGGAGAAGTATGCAAACTCCCTTCCTTACTCATCAAAAGATTTATAGCACAAGGAGTTGCACAGACACAACACAACGCAACCAGGGCTTGACACCTCCTGCACTCGTAGTGGCTACGTTTCTTTTGACAAAGGCCTATTCTTTTGACACCAGTCCCTATTGTTACACCCAATGCTTTTAAATTGTCAGTTGCTTGACCTCTTCCGTGCTGTGCTGTTATCCGGAATTCTGGCCAAGAATGGACCTTTTACTGTGGAATCCTTTACAAAAAACGTTAGACAATATTTTAAGGTGTTATTCATACAAAATCTAAACTACTTATTGCTGAAGTGAAGCGTAACAATGCAATAAAAAGAAAATGACAAAAACTGATAAGTGTAATCGATGAGGAAATTAAAATTGCAAAGGAAATGAAAAATGTCATCCATGAGCTGAGCTCATTCTTGGCCATTTTTACGAGAAACGCTTGGACAAACCCAGCTCATCCATGGCACGGAAGGGATTAGGTCTCTTGGGGCATGTGATGCCTTTTCGGTGCCTTCCGTGCCCTCATGCATGCAAACTTCAAACAGCTTTAAAGGCAGTAGTAGAGATGGAGCATGTGTATATGGACTACAAGATGGCACGTATTTTATCAGTCTTGGAGGTCAAGCCACCTTTTGCCACGCGTTTGGTTAGTGCGGGCTAGTCTCTGAGGCCATGCCACATGTCAGCTCTCCTCATTAGACAGTTCTAGTTTACCGCTAGCGTAATAGCGGGGTTACGGGAAATAGCATTACCATTCCGCAGACCTTTTTCGTGCTCACGGGGGTATTGACAGGAATTCAGGGCGCAAGCTCCTTTCCCAAGCGTATCACCCCTGAAGGAAGTCGAACGCCAGGCCGGGGTACGCATGTACCCATTTGAACGGACTTTGCAGTTTTAATATAGCGTGATAGCGTAGTTTACGTGCGGGACACTATTCCAATACGCTTTGAATTTCGCATGCATAGGGCACCTAAGTGATTCTATGTGTGGGTGTGTCCGGAAAGTGCGAGAGGCAGCGCAATGGAAGCTAGCGCGTTGTATTTTTACTTCCCATGTCTGCCGATCTGCAGCGAAACAAACAAGCAGTACAAGCTGTTTACCATAGCCTTCGCAATCTTCGCATCTCAGAGGCCATATGCCGTTGTAACGCATATCTCCCGATTTTACCGATAGGTGACGCTCACATCTCGGAGAAAATTTCTCTCGTTAGGCTTAGGCACGTTTGAAACGAGAAGCGATCTCGAAAATTCCTCAAGGTTATCCAAGATACTGTCGTCGAAGCAGCCCAAGACTAAGCGAAAGCCATTTACACAGTGATTGGCTATGAATGAAGTGAATTCGACAAAAACAATGCGAAATTCAGTTCGAAGCGGGCGGCCAAGAGCACTGTCATGCTGTACGTAAACTACGTAAAGCACGCAAACACGGTTATGTTAGATCTGAGAAATAGCGTGTGTCCGGTAAGCGGTATGGGTCAATTAGCATTCTGCGCATGTGCATTTCGATCCCAATATTCCGCTAAGCCCACTATTACGGTATCCACGCTAAACTAAAGCTGTCTATTGTCTGTTGTGGCAGGTGTGGTGAAGTTTGCCTGGAAGGCATGGAAGGCAACGGAAAGGGCTCGTGGTTTCTCAGAGGTTCTGGGCAGAACATTAAAACTAGGCATGATTTATCAATGTTTTGGCATAGTGTTACTTTCCTACCATTACCGGCTGCCACGGCTGTATGCATCAAGTTTATCGACCACTCCATCCAGCAGACCATTTCCGCCGATAACCAGTGATAGCTTACCCCCACAAAGCCCAACCTATAATTTTTTGATACCTGAGAATTCTTATTTTAGTGCGGGAAGCTTAATGGGTGAAGCCCACAGGAGCATTTTTGATACACTGGAGTGAAGTTTCAGTTGTAAATGCTTCATAAATCTAATAACAAATAAATAATAATTGTAGCTCAAGTAACATTTCCTTTTTTTTTTTGATGCATGTACTCTCCATGGCCAGATATAAAGGGGAACAAGTTGTTCTAATTTTTATTGATTTGAAATGGTCTTTTGGCGTTGTGGGTTTAAGGTGGCAGCACCCAGGCTGCATACTTCAATCTTAATTCACCCCTGCTACTGCTCTCATGTCATGACCGTAAGAAGTAAATCCTAGAATTGGCCTTTTGCTAGTGTCATCTCATTCCGAGAAGGAATTATCAATGCTTTGTCATTATTGGGATCAGCTGTTTGTTTTGACACTGCTAGGCCTAAGAATAGACACCACTGAGCTACTAAGGTGCTTAGATTTCCACCTGCCAGATGGCGCCACAACATTTAGCGCAGATTTCTTTTTTGTTTTTTTAATGATTGTGTGCCAAATTTTTTCTTGGCCTTGCCCGGTTTCATACACACTGTCCGGTAAACTCCAGACATGCGCTGTCATGGCTGCTGGTTCTATCAAGAAAGGTGGTGGGATGGTAATGCTATGCAAAAACATTTCGTAGCCTTTATTAGATAGGCAGTTGAAGGTGTTTTAGCTTATCGTGCCAGTTGCAGCCATTTTAGCTCTCTTCACTTGTGCTGCTATCGTGTGCCACCTTTCCCCATGCCTTCGTTTTCATATAACTGTCCTTGTGCCTTTCTCTCTTCCCCTGTCCCTCAACCTTCTCATTCTCACCTTCCACATCTATCTCGCAATGCTATCCTCCCTCTGTCGTGTTGTGGCCATGCACGCACAGCGTGGTTCATGACATAAGAAGTGGTTTCGGCCCGGGGGAGCACCCGAAAATTCCGAAGAATGCGGTTCGCCTGTTTCATTTTTTTCTTCTCCTGGCGGTTCTTCTTCCTCTACGTGGTCTGCTGCTTCACCACCTCTTGAGGAACGTTCCTTTCTGCTCTTGTAACTTTTTTTCTTTCTCCCTCTTTCACCTGGATACTTTGGACCACTTTCTCAAGTTTTGAATTTGTTGGCACCCTCAGAGCCTGCCCTGTCCTTTGCAACAGTACTACACACTGTGTTCATCACAAGGACTACTCGGATCTAAAAATGGCGTTAACTGCTGTCATCATGTTGTGGATATGTATTTGTCATTATTACTATGTGCACCCCCACTTTTCGCACAAGCCCTGATTTTTGCCTACTGTGACGGCTGCACAGTGGCAAACGACAGCATATTTCTTCCTTCATCTATTGTCCCGGGCTTTGCTGTTAGTCTATTTTATTTATTTTATTTTATTTTTTTTTTGCTGCTTTTACAGTTTTGATATTGCAAAAGTTACGTTTAGTAATCAACTTCTGTCTTTCATCTACATCCTCATTTGCTAGATTTACCCCAACAGCAACCATCATTTTTTCTTTGTAGTTTTTCGACCGTCACCGTACATATTCAGTTTAAAGGATGTATGGCTGATAGAAATGGTGACGTGACTGAGTGACCATCTAGTAGCGTTTAATTTTCCTACGCACTGTGGAATGCAATGGGTAGTTGCACCTTTTATGAGTGCATTCGTTTATCTGCTTGATGGTGCTGCTAGGGCTTGTGAAGCAGTAAGTTTCTCATACGAATGAGTCTTACTTGACCAGGGCAGAGAAACAGCTACATTTATATTGCTCTTTTCTTTTTTCTTTCAAACAAGGCAGTTCTTAGCTCGCCTGCGTTTTTCCCTTGCATGAGAGAAGGGGTCTTCATGACATTTGATTGTGAAAACGTTCACTTTGAAGTGAAATTTGCCTATACATATGTCTCGTTAAGAGACAGCTGAGTGGTGTGTAGGTTGTGCTTGAGGTAGAAGAGTGCATATTTGTGGCCATGAAGCATGGTACGTAATTATTTATTCATTTTTTGCTTAATGGTAGGGTGGCCCATAGCATTATTTAAAAGCACAGGACAGTCTTAGCTCTTTCTGACATGTCACGCAGTGGTCACACTTCGACACAAGCAACTTCTTTATTTCGATGTCATCTAGGCGAGGTTCGCTGCAAATGACTCTTGACAATGGAATGCAGTGATGTATCCATAACTGCAGTTGTTTGGCTGTGTGCAGTCTGTGGTCATGTGTATGTTTGTGTATGTGCGTGTGTGCTTACAGCTTGGTGTGCGAGCGTTCTGCGTGTGTTTGGCCTGAACGTAATTATGCCTGTGGCTTCTTCTTTTGCTGCTGATGGTGGTGTTGTTGTCAGGCTGTGTTTATTAACCATGTGGCAGAGAGCACTGTGGCGCATTGCTTCTGTCGAGTCACAACGATGTTCTCTCGTGCAAATTGCATTAACGTGGACGTGCGTAGTAATCTCGGTGTACCACACTGTCAGAATTGCTCTGTGTAGTTCCTCCTGCAAAATACAGTACAGAAGGTACAACTGCTCAGTATCTGCACGCAAGTGCGCAGCCTTTGATAGCTGCCACACCACAATAACCTCTGGAATTATTGGTGAGCTCAAGCACATTTACTGTGAAAAGCTCGGCATGGCTGATCAGCTACACGCACTTAGGCGTTACTAACCTCTAGCAACTGGTTAACAGCTTGCAAGCTGCGCTCCTGAGTGTTGATAGTGTCAGCTGTGAGCTTTCTTACGTGCCTGTACAGTCTTGCAAGAAGCTTTAAAGCCACTCTGGGAGTGACAAGGTCGGTCTTAGGGTTCCTTTAACACTCCTGGAACCTGGCCAGAGCGGGCAGCACTGTCCTTCACTATGTCTGGGACTTTGTAACATCAAAAGCTCCACAACAGACCCAGTTTTTTCACTTGACGGTCAAGAATGGAGTGGCTCTGAAACTTCCTTCAAATTGCATTTCAGTGCAGATAGCACTGTATTCAACAGTGGATGCACTGGTGTCAAACAGCCTGCTTGTGTTGGCCTTTGATCAGTGCACACAGGCTAGGTGCATTGCTCTGCCATACCATGCATACCTACTGTGCCTGTCACCCCGAGACCTCCTTGGCCGTGCAACTAGAACTCTCCACTTGTAGTATTATTACAGGACGAGGCCCATTTTACGAAGACATCTGCGAAGTATCATGTTTGAAGCCTTGACTTTCATCTAAGCACCACTAAATTTCCTTGCTCTGTAAGATGCATTGTACTGCCTCGGCGATCTGGGCTCTTTAGCCCTTATTACCCTATTATTTTGTCTGTAGCTGCTTATTTCCCGTTGCATGTTGCAGATGCTCTCTAGTTTTTCTCATGACATATTTAGCAGGCAGTTTACTTTTCTTATATGGGTTGTTTTGCTACTAACATCATACTCGCAAGCAACTTTCTGTGACAATCAAGGGAAAGCTACGGAAGTGAAGTGCACACATGATAGCGCCCCCAAAAATAGTTCCTTGCATTTGTTTGAACTGGGCAACCAAAAATGTTAGCATCTTTCATAGGCTACAGTACTTTGGCAAATGCGACACTATTGCTAGGAGTAAGCTATGTTGACTCAGTATCTGCTTCGAGAAACTGAAGCAGAAAGTGACAACTCTTCCACACTAGCTTGTGCAGTAACACATGCCCTTGTTCATTGCCACAGAAATTTGTCTGCGGATATCTCAGAACCACCGCAGGCTTGTTTGGTTACTGCCACTGAGCTGAAAAATCAAAACTTGTAATGCTGTTGGCTGCTGAAAGCAACGCTAACAGTACGAAATCCAGTTAGAAAGGACATTGGCATAGCTGTGGATCTGAAATGTTGGCTTTCTTAGCTGTATACAAGCATGGAATTCCATAATTCTATAGCATTAACACATGGGCTTTTTCTTCCTCTCCCATCTATGAACCTGTCGTCAATGCGTTTCAAATTGTTCTAACGCTAGTTTTAAGTTCAACATTCCTGACATTTATGGTTCTCATATAGCCAAAGGTTGCCTCCAGTACTTTTAAGACATTGCAGCATCCTTGTACATTGGTTGGACTAGTAGCAAGCAAAGCAGTAAATTGATGTACAAATCCTTGTACATTGGTTGGACTAGTAGCAAGCGAAGCAGTAAATTGATGTACTTTAGTGCATGTAATTCTTGGTGGTGTTGGCAAATTTTAGTTGCATGCAACTGTATTGCAAGTCATAATCTTTATGGGGTACATAAAAATCTCTACTGGCATGCCGAATGATGGTTATAATGCAGTTTAAGTTGCAGTTGGGTTACTTTGCCTTGGTTTGAACATTTCTGGTACAACGCTGTTTTCTTTTCTCCTCCTTTTTTCCCCCAACTTTTTTTCTTTCCACTCTCCCTTCCCCATCCTTGAAAAAAAAACTTAGTTTGGGCATCGACAGGCTAAGAGGGTGAAAGCGAGCGCACGAGAAGAATGAAGTCGAGGAAGGAGGAAGAGGCACACCGCACAAAAGCCGAGAGAAAGAAAAATGTTTCGCCCGATTATTTTGTGCCGCACTCCACCACACAAGACTGAGTCAGTCACCAAGTGGGATTGTCCCATTCCCTTAGCATCGCAGCATCGCCAAATCGCTCTGGGACAAAACTATTTTCCCTCAGCGTGACGTGTTGTGGCGCTCATCGCTCTGTGTTGTATTGTTCACCATTGTTATCTTTCTTGTACTTTCATGGTGATGTCAGTTTCTTTTTGTTTTTCCGGCTGGTGTTTTTTTGATGCTAGCTGTATTATGCTCCTTGCAGTTGCTTTAGGTTGAACACTGATATGAAAACTCTGCTCATGGCTATGTGAAGGAGCTTGATTTTCCTTGTGCAAATGCTTCCTGGGTTGATGTGTGGTATGCCCTGGAAGACTGACATTGAGTTCCCCCTAATGTACTTGATGTCCTGAACAAATTGATATTTGTGCTTGGCATTAAATTGAGTTATTTTCGCCTTGCACCTCTGTGGTTATGCAGTAGGTAATACTGTTTGTATGAAGCTTTGGGCTGCTTTCCAGGGAAATCATGCTCGCGCTCTGCAATGTAACATACAAGGTGGCATGAGCTCCTCTAGAGGGCATCTTGTATGACCCACTGAGTTCTGAAGACATCTTGTAGTTTATACTTCAAGAAGGAGTGGCCATGAATTCAAAGAGTGGCCTCTGCTGCACTGGACCATATAAGACAGGCAGTTGTGCATTCTCATTAGCCAATAACCTTTTATAAGCCATGGTTGCTTACGATATGGCATTTCAAGGGCATTCAGAATAGGTGCTCTGTGATTGGCATCTGGACTTGGAATGGCAGATGTTCAGGGTTTAATTGTCATGACCAGAAACAGTTTCAACAGTCTTGGACCATGGCATGCAACTTAGGGGCCTTACTAGATGAACCCACAAGGTCTTTGGATGCACAGCATTTGTGTTACCTTTGTGTTGCTTTTACAGAGAATGGCATCCTTCTTGAATGAGTGTGGCGTCAACACGGCCGCTGCAGTTTGCTGTATGTGTCCAGATTAACATTCGGGGTCTTTGTTTACCAGGCCAGTAAATTGTGCAGTTCTTGTGGGGGTGTAAACTCATTTTGGCCCCTCCTCTGCCAAGATAACAGCAGTCACTCGACAGCTTGAATGCCGTGTTGTGGACGACAGGTTGAGACTTTTATGAAAAGGTTCTATGGAAAGCTCTGTCGTGTCTGTAAGGCAAAGTCCTTTCCAAGTCCAGGTGTTACTTGCAGTTTGCCGAAGCCATGTCTCTGATACGTTGATGCTAGTTGCGGAGTACGGCCTTTTGTTTCATTGCTACTTGTGGCGAGAACATATCTACAAACACAGGCCATCATAAGGCCGAGACCATGTGACCTCTTGAGAGCCTGTGCAGTCACTCGCTATTACTTAGCTTCACCTCGCAGTGTGATGTGTGTTGTTGAGCAAAGGGGCACTTTGGGGGCTTGTTTCCTTGTTGCTCGTGTTTATGTTGTCGCTTTTCCTTTTTTTTTTTTTTTCGTCGACGTTCTTGTTTCTGTTGCAGTTTATGCATCCACCTCAACCTCGTCGACAAAGACCAAGTGAATGTCCCTCCTCTCGCCCTGGGTCTTGAGGCTTCAGTGCACTATTTTTTTTATACCCAACTTCGCCAGTGCGAGAGCAGTGTGCAGCTGATACTTTTTTTCTTTCATTTCTTTTTCTTTTTTTTTTTTTCCTTTTGAGCTGTCAGTTTGCTGTCAGCAGTTGAAGGAATCGTAGAAGACTCCTTTTCTGACTTTACCTGCTTTCAGCATTTTTTTTTTTCATCTTTCACTGCTTGTCTTGTAATTAAAAGGGATGACTGCAGTACTGTTCTTTGTTAATGCTATCTATATAGGTACCGTCATTGTAAATGCGCGATATTCAAATTGAACTCTCGTACTGCTGCTGTTGTTTCAGGGCTTACTGTGAATTTGGTGTATATTATTGTTGACGCGGGAATCGAAATTGAATTCTCTCTCTCAGCTTGTGATGAAATATGTGCGTATGTATGCGTGCCGTGTGTGCATGTGCATGCAGTTGTGTGTGTGCGTGAGCCACTGGATGAGTTAGCACTTTTATTCTTCAGCTAAGTTGTATTTATTCAAAAGACTGCCAGCGTTGTAACATTGTGACCTCTCCTTCCTGCGTATTGCATGTACATAAATAACTTAGCTACAAGTGTTACTAGGAGAGGAGCAGCAGCGTTCACACCATCTTAGTGAAGTATGGCCTCCGAGAGTAACAGCGGACTGTCCAATCTTGGAGGCCATCAAGTTCATCGGGTCCAGCGCAGGCATACACCCACGCGGCGCACCGAGTGAAAAATTGGTTGCAAGGCAGCACTGCGTACGCTTAACTGGGTTTTGTGCAGTTGTATGCATGATTGTAGGGGACGCAGCTCTCACTGTATGGTGTGAACGCGGCTTCAGCAAAATGTCCCCCCCCCCTCCCCTCCGGGTGCACTGACGAGGCTTAACATGTGCACGTAGGTCGCTTTGCAGTGAGAGCACCAGTGTACAACCTAATGCGCTTGTCTAGCGAGTTTGGTAAGAATTGGAACCTGATAGTGGATTGTGCCTGGTAGCGCTGCACGAAATATGTGCAGCTTGGACGGGCGCACCACACTGCACTCCTAAAGGTTTGCACCCTTTGGGGCTTGTCTCGTCCCACTACAATAACCGTCCTATGCCTTGCTTGAGTTTCCTTTCTTGAAAACTATGCGCTCGCTACTTTCCTGTCGAGAATGCAATGTCATTCTGATAATGCGCATGCAGTTCGTGGCCTCGAAGTACCGGGCTCGCAGCGTTAAAGTGAGGCAATGCGGGCAAGACAAATGACTGTAATCGTTGAGGGACAAGATAAGCCCCAAAGGGCGCAAACTTCAATGCGAGTCGTGGAGTATCGCTAAGCGCTTAACTTCACGACTACAAGCAGCGCGAATGACGGACAAAATTTGCACAAGGTGAGACCTGATCTGAATACCTAAATACTGACCCTCAACTCTAATTTATGCGTTAGGTGACAGCGCTGGTGCTCTCGGTTGCGCGCACGTGCTTTTGAACGGCATTCCATGTTTGCGATGTCGCTTCTTTTTTTCCCCCGATTGTTTTGGTGGCTTGGACAGGTAAAATTAGCGAGTACGAGCCTTTGTCAGAGAAAGTGAGGTTGTAGGACAATGTTCGAAGAGATAATTAAGACGCACTAGTGGTGTCTGTAGAGTGGTCGGCTTCGCGAGCATCCAGAGCCGAAACCCGTAAGGCCCAGTTATCCGTAGTCCGAGGTTTAGCAAAGCAGCCGCCTGTGTTTCCCAGCCACGAACAGCGCTGTGTATGTGGCATTTGTGACGCACAGATTCGCCGAACACTGATGTTGTTGGCTGGAAGTTTGGTTGCTCCCTTTGGCGTGCTTTCACAGTCGTCGCGCTAGCGCCTGAACTCGCCCTCCCATTTAGCTAGCACACCTAGCTCGGCGACGCGTGCCCAACGATTCCGAGTCTTACTTCGACTATAAATAAGGTGTGTAAATGTCTCGCAACATTGATCGATATCGTGATCGTGGCCATTTCATTTATTTAACGCCGTGCGCAGGGTGTTTTTGGCGGGTCTCTTGCGGGAAAGAACCGCGCACACACGGCGTCCCAAAATGAAGCGCCTGAACGAACGCTAAGATTGTCGTGGGGTAGAATTACTCCCTAGAAGGTGTAACATATTTAAGCATATACTCCGCAGTGGTTGTAGAATTTGCTGGTCGCCATGGCCCCTGGTAATAGGTGCACGTACTCGAGAACTGAACTGTGCATCCTATTGATGCGAGAGTAGCTCCCCCCTTCCCCCCCCCCTCTTTTTCTTTTTTTTTTCTTTCTATAAACTGGCTAATAAGTTGAAAGTTCGTTGGGGTCAGCCGTGGGTAATGTGCTGGTCGTTTCTAAACAAGTACATTTTCGCTAGACGAGGAGCTTAAAAACGTGTTTAGGGGTGCAATTGTGCTCCCTAAACCATTCCAGTCCACCTCCCCCCACTTTACTCGAGTCCGCGGGTTATCCTGACTTTGGTGTGCATGTGTTTGTATGCGTCTGTGCATATCTAGCTTCTCTCTCTCCGCTTGTCACTTTGGAGTCTTCTCCAGCACGATTAAAAGAAAAATGCTGACAGCCGCTGTATAGCTGCGTATACTAACTGCAATTACAAACAAAACTATTCATGTAAATGTGTATAAACATAGAGGCATATATGCAGCGTGCGTCTGCGTGCGCGCGCGTGTGTGTATGAGTGTATACGCGTATCTCACTGTCTTTGAGGTCAAATGATTTTGAGGGTTTCCTGAAACCGCGCGGTTGGTTGGTGTGGACTTCCTCGTTTTTTCACACACTTGTGAAACATCGTGTTGTAGCGCTCTGTTAAACGTCCCGTTCTCTTTTTTTTTTTTTTTTTTTTGTGAGCTTTTGTTTTTCTTTTCCTGACGAGTGTGAGAGTTGGTGCGTGGTGTTACAATGACGTTGATTATTTAAGATATTGCGAGGATAGTCTTGGGAGAGAATAATAAAAGCACTAGCCTTTGAATCATTTCTCTGGCGTTGGCGTGAGTTATTTCGGTCCCCTGTTCGAGGCCCTTGCCGAATTTTCGTAGTGAGTTTGCGTCTACACTACACTAAAAGTCTAGCGCACTGTAGCGAAGCAAGGTCCATGTGCAAGTACAGCAACATGCTGTGTGTTTAGGAGAAAGCTATTAGCCACAGCACCGCAACACTGGATGGCAGCACTAGCGTTGGTAGCGAGCACCAAAGCCTAGATAACGATTTCGTGGGGCTGCTGAGGGAGATAGAGACAATCGAGTACAAATTAGATTGGAATGCTGAAAATGTAATAAAGCGGTGGAAATTCATCAAGGACTGCAGCAAGGATGTCCTCAGTCTCCCTTCACGATTTATGTTAACGGCATTGAAAGACGACTAGAAAACAGTGAATTAGGGTTTAATTAATCTCGCATGCGTAATGGACAAATGGTGCAACAGAAGATCCCCGGACTGATGTATGCGGACGACATAGTGCTACTAGCGGACAATGCAAGAGATTTACATACACTTGCGAATAAGTGTGGCAACTCGGCAACAAACTAGGCCTTAAGCTTAGCACAGAGAAATTGGGAATTATGATCATCAATGAAGAGACGAGTAATTACGTGGTGTCAGTTCAACAGCAAGTGATGCCCGTAGTCAAGCAATATAAATACCTCGGCGTATACATAAACAAAGCACCCACCAAGATAATCTGTATATAAAGGGGAAGCGGAATGCATTAATAATGAAACTTGGAACATTTTGGGGCCACAATAAATATGAGGCAGTGCATCTAAACTGGCAAGGAGTAATGGTGCCAGCGCTAACGTTCGCAAATGCCATTCTGTGCTTCAAATCGGATGTGGTCGGGGCTGGAAGACCAAAGATCGGTAGGCTGGTTGGCTTTGGGAGCCCACGGCAGAAATGCAAAAGTGAGGCATTGCAGGGTGACTTGAAACAAGGCCCAACCCAAGTCGTAGAAGCACAGCAAAATAAGTTTTGAAGAAAGACTAGGGAACATGGATCAAAATAAATGGGCGGCTAAAGTGCACCATTATCTTTATCTGAAAAGCGTGGGCACAGAATGGAGGAAGAGGTAAAGACCGTTGGCAACCAAGTACAGGATAATTGAAAGTAAGTGGACGACCAGGAGTCATCAGAACGAAAGTAAAACAGAGAGTGAATTGGCCGCAAAGAATGGAAATAAAAAAGACCACGGAGATTTACAAGAATGAGAAGAAAGAAATTAGATGGGAAAATCTGGGCTAACACGAAGGGAAGTGCCTTGCTATTCGAGGCTCGAGCTGGTGGTCTAAGGACATACCGGAGCAAATATTCGCATCTAGATGAGGCATGTGTATGCTGCAACAAAAATCTGGAGACCACTCAGCACACCATAATGCAATGCGAAGGGATTCGCCCAGTGAGACCTGTAGGTAACGTACACCCTGCAGAAGCGCTTGGATTTAAAGTGGATGGAAGCATCAACCGGTCAGCAGTCGAGATAAGCAAGAGACGTTTATAGTATTGGTGGGAAAAAAAGCAGGGAAGAGATTGATACGACCGGATCTGTTACAGGCGTAGGTAGCCTTACAAGGTAGATAAGTTTTGAGGAAGATAAGAAAGATTTAGGAGTTGTATACAAAAATGCTAGAATGAAAAGCATGTATAGCATACCTGAGTAACTCAAGCAGGCTAGGTGACTATCTGTCACCGCCCCGTTTCAAAGAATCGCGAAGTGTAAGATACGTTTTTGTGTTTCGTGCTATTCTCGCCGTCGTGTGCTGCCGTTTATGTGAACTTGTGGGAGGGAAAAAAGGTTTCGTGAAATCCTACTTATAGTGTATAGAGCATGGTATGAGAATATTTCAAAGCGTGTATGACATCTACGCCGATCGCCATATAATGCTACACGTCTTCGACAGTTCCAGTTCAGACAGGTGCCAGCGCTAACGTTCGCAAATGCCATTCTGTGCTTCAAATCGGATGTGGTCGGGGCTGGAAGACCAAAGATCGGTAGGCTGGTTGACTTAATTTGCGCGATGCCCGGCGAGGCATCGAGGCATTAGCCCCGAGAAAGAACAAAAGCGGAGCTGCGAGCGCCGCTCGCGTGACGTCATGACAAGGATTTGCGCTTGTCGTCGTTATAGTCCCTCGTCTGAGTTAAGTAGATCCAATATGCAAAATTTGTAAGGATAAAGGTACGTTAGACCATGTAATATGGGAGTGTGCTGGCTCCCCAGGGGCTAAGGAAAACATTGACAGTAGAGAAGCCTGGGAGGCTTTGCTCCAGAGCGAGGCTGAAGACGACCAGAGTCGAGCACTCCGCCTGGCCGTTGAGGCCTTGAAGACTCTCCGTCCTCAACGCGCGGGGACTGCTTGGTTCGTAAAATTTTATTCAAAAAGCTTATTTTCTATACAACAATATATTTCTCAAAGGCAACGCTACAGTGCCGGCCAACGGAGGTCAGTCCGGAGCGGTGTGGATTTTGCATGCGCAGTTCTACACTCTGCAGCAGTAGCTCACGTGGATAATCAAAGCATAAACGCGAAAACATAGGATAGAACAATCGAGTTAAGCGACCATACTTGCCGTGGTGCAACAATCATGTAAGAAACGCTGGCTATATATGATTTCTACAAATTTATTTCTATTTTAACCCGCTAAATCTTGTTTGCTCACGACGAGCTTTCATTGGCAAAATATTGAATTTTCGCATTTATTCACAGAAACGTGCAGCAGTAGCACGAGAATTAAACAACACATCAGTATAGATTCTACCAGCAACGTATGCTTTTTGAACTGCTTCTCAAAATTAAGCCATTCTTAACCACGTAACTTTATGCGTCGGTAATATTAAGTAAAGCTAATTGAGGCTTTAAGCTGTTTGCCGCTCACAAAAAGGGATGGACCAATATTTATTCTCTTTTCAGTGCTACACGCTCTACTCAGTTCAACAATTTAGCGCTACTTGTTGCTTGGGGAACCGCTCTGACCGATCTGCTTGGCGATACTGACACTACTACTCGGCGCAACTTTTCGGGCGAAGTGTGCCTTTTAGACCATATGGCTGCAGCCAGCAAGAAGCCGAAGCTTCATTCTTTACTGGTATGGAACACATAGAAAATATCAGCATTCACAGAAGGAGATCAAGTGAATTCATATGAGGCTTGCATATTTATAGTGTCTTGTTTATGAGGCTCCATGGTATACGAGGGGGTCTTTTATGGGCTGACGCAGCGAATAGTTCTCAGTTCGTATAATTAAACACCATTTTGGTTCTAGACATCGTCATGCAGACGGTAGTTGCGTCGGGAACGGAAGGGTTTCGCGAACAATGCGCGCCTCGTGACAACGTCATAATGATTGTCGATTGCTTTCATTGCGGGAGGTGTCTACCATATTGTCCATAAAGACCACTTCAGGCCACTATGAAACATTGCATGGCATGTAATGGCTTGGCTCTTGATCTTAACCACTAACCTTTTCTTTCAGGTGATTGCTATTGCTTCAAGAGTCGTGTTAACAGCCATGTAAGAATGCTTTTTCTCGGTGACTGTTTCGAAGAAAGGTGAAAGTAGTTGCAATTTTTTTTTTTTTTTTCGTATTACACGCGCGCCTGACTGTTGTATTTACGCATTACTACAGTACCCACTTTGAGTAGAACAATTAACTCAACAGAGCAATAAGAAGCTCGACGAAAGCTTCGCGGGCAGTTTCCTATATATATTCTAACGTACTGATTTATATATAAAGCTGACACTAAATACCAATATTGCTGTTCCGTGTAAAACGAAATGTCTGCCATAACTATAGGTACTAAAGGAATGCTAAGTTTGGAGCGAAGCGTCGTACAAATGAAATTTTCCATACTGAATTTGCAGACATTGTTTTTACACAGTATTTATGAACAGACACGGCGGACCTCTGCTTTGCAAAAGCAGGAACCCCTGCAACTCTACATAGCTTCTATATCCAAGCAACAAGTTTTCTCGATTCACGCAGTTTCGAAAAAGAGACTGCACTTTAGGCGTGACAGCAGAAAGCAGCCAAAACATCCAAGGTTCAGGAAGTAAGGCTGGCGCACCCCACACTTCGTGTTGCGTTCTTGGTTCGTTTATAATGCAACGCAGTTTTTGTTTATCGATAAACGATTAACCAGTACGGAACAGGCGCTGTCAAAATTCATGACGTCACGGGGTGCTGTTAAGGAAACTTCAAGATGGCGGCGCCGATCGCCACTCTACTTTCGTTCTAGCGTATTTTTCAGACTTTCAAGGTCATCGCTGAAGGTAACACTTCTGATATTTCTTAAACTTAGTTCACCGATCCAGTTTATCTTAATATGCCTGTTTAGGGTCTCTTAAGCGGGATGAATCAGGGACATGAACAAACCAAAAGTTATTGAGCATCACGTGGTTGTCGATGGGTGCTGACCACGGTGTTATATACTCTACACCGTGGTGCAGACACCAAACCACAGGCCTGATATTTGAGGCCTGTGTTTCAACGTTGTTTGAACATTGCAGACAGCAGCCATTTGAAGGAATACTGCATGTTCTTTGCACGCTGACCTCTAGCTACGTAGACTTCGCCAAGAACGTCCTGAAATATCCAGGAAGAAATACATGCCTCGGAGCTGGTCTTGTAGTTTATCTGACCTGTAGGGGTAAAGCTCGTACGAGTGATGGTCCAGTCAGCCTGCCCGGCAGGAAATGGAATGTATGTAACTGTTTATTGAAAACTTGCAAAAAACAAACCAACCAGACGTAGAGTTGATCACTGTGATTAGTAGCACAGCTGCTGTACGAAAAGGCACACTGTGCGTCCTCATCCATGCAGCAGCATAATTCTTGAGTGAAGACAGTGTGTCGCTGCACTTCCATCTACACCATTGGACCAAAATGAGGTATACCTGACATGCGCTTAACACCGATATTTACACCGCGTTGTCAGTCGCCGAAATAAAATTTTAAAAAAGGGGAAAAAAACTATTCAAGGACTAGGGCGTATGGCTGCAGCCATTAGGTTACAGCGGCCATTTTCGTGACGTGTAGTGCGTACACGTTTGAATCCGCACTGGCTGAGCCGTACAGTAAGTGCCGCATGACGATGTTATAAAAGCATGTCACGCAGAATTCCATAGCATGTTAGAAACAACAATAACAAAGAAGTCTGTCTACACTTTCGTTGCAGCAGAGCATGTGCGTGCTTGTGCTTTACGACTTTCCTATAGCGCTGCTGAACTTACACAGGCCTGGAACCCCCGACTAAGCACGAAGTTTTGCGTTCGTACACGTAGCGAAATGGGTCCGTATTTCAAAAAAAAAAAAAAAAGAAAGAAAGAAAAAAACGCTCTTATACCAGACTAGTTCCTGAGTAGATGCTAGATAATCGTGGTGTTGGTCCTATTTTTAGCGATGGCAGCCGGCCAGTGATAGACCGCTCTTACCAACGAGAAGGTTTGTGAAATCAGTCTCTGGCTCATGTACGTTAGTCACGTGTATAGCAGCGCTTGACCCGCTTTTAGTCTGGAAGGCGAAGCACTTCGTAGTAGAAGTGCAGCTATCGATGCCCAACACTGGTCAACAAAATGGCGAATTGGGCAAGTTGGTGTGGTTTCATTATTAGGAAAGCGCGAAGGGACAAAGAGGGCGAGCGCTTTCCGTCAACTGAAAGGGTTTTATTGGAGACTGACATATAAATGCGAAGCACAATTACGCGTGCGCATGCCGAATGACCATAACTTGTCAGCGGCGCAGACGAAGGTGGGATTACATTCCAATTTATCTGTTCCAGAACAGGCTTCAGGAAATCATCTCGTGGAAATCATGGACAAACACAATTGTGCTGAAATACTTTTTGTGTGTGTGTGTGTGTGATTTTGTTGCTTTTCCAACCCCAAGTAGAGAGTTCAAGGCCATTGTTGCAGTTTGTTTTATGAAAATCAATTGTAACAGAATGCTTATTTTTAAAACAAATGCTTCTCTGTATTTCTGAGAACACATAAATTACCTAACGGTGTTAAAGCAGAAAATACAAGCTAGTGCCTTGTAAAATTTATATAATCGTGTAACTTATTTGTTACATTCTCAGAAACTGTAAATTGACATACATACATTATCCATCATCCATGTATACATGTAACAAGCTTGTATGCTGCTGTTGTGTGCCTTGTATAAGGGGGCTTGGGCTTTCTTCTAGCGAATTGTTTCGCTTTTTTGCCGAAGCTTTCCCACATCTACACGATGTAATTAAACTCGATGATTTATTTATTTATTTATTTATTTATTTATTTATTTATTTATTTATTTATTTATTTATTTATTTATTTATTTATTTATTTATTTATTTATTTATTTATTTATTTATTTATTTATTTATTTATTTATTGATCTCGCCATATAGGTACATCGTGCATGGTGACGGAAGCTTGACTCTCACAAGTGTGTTATTGTTAATTGTATTCAGTGAGAAAACGCCTCGACGGTTTCACGTGTTTAAAGGGAATGTTGGTTTCGTCCAACCTTGGAGGCAGCTGCAATCTCGACGATGCCGAGACAAATAGGAAGTTGGCGTCCCTTTCAGAGAAATCCATTGTTACGCCTTAGGCGCTCATTCACGCATTGACCCGTCTCTAATAAAACCTTTCCGATGATAGAAATGCGCTCGTCCTGTGCTCTTCTGTCGTTTTTGTCCCTTCGAACTGTTCGATCAATGTACCAACACTGGTCATCTGTGCCGCGTACATTGTGCATTCGTGTATACATGTTCCCGACACTGTGGAGCATATATGATTTGCATATGCACCGTATACGTATACGCCCCCTCGCGTTTTGCAAGTACGAAGGAGCTCGTCGCTGGCGGCTCATTGGTTCGCTGTTCGTGCCGACTGCGTAGAGCGCACGGAAGCCAAGCTGGCCTGGCTGGTGACCGTGGAGACGGAGCTGACGGAGCTGGAAGTGCTGAGCTTGGCTCGGGCTCCGCGGCGCACGTTGCAGAACAGCGCCCTGTACAGGTGGTACGTCTTCCGGTTGCACACGAACGCGTAGAACAGGAACAGGCCCTGAAAGTGCCGCACGGGGAAAGGCACCGCGAGTAAGTCTGTAAACAGGCGCATGTATGAAAGGCGAAGAGGGAGACGGATCGAGGGAGGTCGGAGCATATCCGGAAGCCATTCCTGTCGTAATATTTCTGACCATTGGGATATTTATACGAGCTCTGGCGAGAAAGCTGCCCTGCACCTATAGCCCTCCGTGCTCCCGAGTGACGCCGACATTGGTAGATGCGTGTAAATGTGCATTAGCAAATACGTTGACAAAACTAGCAAAATGCTAAAACTTGTCATTGGGACTCCTAAAGGCGCTCTGCAGGAGCTGGAAGAGGAAGCTGGTGTAAATTGCACAGCCTGCGTCGTTCCCCTATCACTTTTCAAGCGGCAGCACACCAGGAATGCGCTGCTCGTTCATATTATATGTGGTGCGTTTGACGCCACTGCAATCCTGCAATCGCGGAGCGTAAGCGGGCATGTGGCGTGTGCGTAAAGCCAAGCTTTCTTTGCTAAGTTAACACTTGCATAGTTGTTTAATTATCTCGACTAATTACGCGATTGAGCAGAATTACAAAAAAAAAGGTGTAGTGTGACTTTCCCTATACAATATAGCCAACAGCATTCATTTGGCTCACGATGTCGTCACCACCCCCTTCCCTGTCCCCTCGACGTCCTCCTGTGGTTGATTACTTACATCTTGTAAACAAAACGTAAGGACTGATTGCGAGCTGGTTCCGTACTTTCAAAGTGGTGGAATCTGGTTTCGAATGATCTTGTCCTATGTTTACGTCATATGCATTTTGAAGCAATATATACAGTGTAATCTATCGCGGTACAGCTTGACTTTAATTCGTTTAGCTCACATTAACGCAAGTGAAGTCGCTGGCCAGCGCCGTGTATGTGTACCTGCAGCGTGTTGCACACGATGAACAGGTAGGTGAAGGCGGTCCTGGCGGCTTCGGAGCTGCGCACGAAAGCCGCGACGAAGCCGAACACCCAGGTCAGGCCCATGCCGGTCGCCATGCGCACGTACGTGGCCGCCGTTGCCGGGCCCTTGTCGCTGTGGCGGCGCAGGATGGTGCCCGGCTTCTGCCTGCACCAATATACGCGCCAGGGACAAGTGAAAGTTCAACAGTGTTTAATATTGCTGAGCGAGTTGGTACGTCTACCTATAAATGAACAGGGAGACAACGAAAAACACGCGTCCGCTAAGGAGAAAGTGGACAGGACGAGCGCTGGACTTACAACTGTCAGTCGTACTTGTAAGTCCAGCGCTCGTCATGTCCTCTTCTTCCCTTTTGTGCGCGCCTTTTTCGCTGGTTTTCTGGTCATTTAACGAAAACATGGCTCGGTAGAGCGTGTGCTTTTTTAACAGTGGCAGCCGCAGCATGTGACGTTGCACTATCTCCAAGATCGGGCCACGTTACAAGACCCTTGACAGAACAGGTGTCACGCACTGGTATCAGGATCATCCGACTAAGTCACCACCTATGATTGCACTGTCGTCTGGATCGGCCCAGTCCACTCGGCCAGACACTCGGCCACATAAAGTGCGAGGTTACTGCCAGAGAAACATTGGTTTCCACCGAAGAGACCTCAGATCGCTTGTCGTGAGACAAGACTGTCCGAAATCTACAAGCGTCCAAATGCGCATGCTAAGAACGACTCTCTGAAGAGACAAGAGCCTTTGGTGGGGAAATTAAAATATAATCCCGACGTGCCAGGCCTGGCGCTGCCGCTTAGATTTCACTTCACACAATGCTTAAGCCATCGGGGCTTACGGTGTTGTTGCAGCACATTTCAATTAAGACATTACTCATTATTTAATTGCACTACTCGCTTCATTATTGTAAACAGTGAAGTTGACCCAGTTTAAAGAAAACCCGATTATAACTTTCTCTTTTTCCTGCATGAAATTATTCTAGGAAAAGCTGCATTAATGGTGTGAGTTGATTTCTTCAACTGACTGCACTTTGTGGCTCCCCAGAGTGGCATTCACATACTCGTGCATGTTATCTGTCAATTGAATTTTGATGTTTTATATGTTTGAACACGTTTGCTGCAGTTATCTCGCAGCTTTCTCTGTGTCAGGAACTACATTTTGCTTCCTCGAACTTGATTAATGAAAGATAATCTCAATTTTATTTAGGTAAGGAACGAAGAACGCATACCATCGTTTAACGAGGCTTGTTCATAAAAACTATGAGAATGCGGACAGATTTGCTTCACATTTGATATTCCTGCTTCGCGCTACATAGCCAGCGTTTGACCACTTGTGTCTCAACGCCAAATGCAAGTGGTCCCGAGGTTAGAGCTATAGCGTTTCTATCCGAGTATTCGACATTTGCGCACTTCGCCAAAAGTATACAGAGGACATACCTCACGTGACCTCAGCTTACTCGGTTCATGACCTCCAAGATCTCGGGGTCTATGCTCCGATCCATGTAGCGGTGCCTCTTGTTGCACCCCCAAATTCCCTAGTCAAGTTTATTTCAAAAGGCATGGTGCAGTTATCGGTATACATGGTACTCAGCGGTGAGTGACGAGATCGCACGTGATCGATGTTCTGTAGCGGCACGAGTGTTACTACATGAGCATTACCACACGGTCTACTACACAAATGTTTTGATGCCTCGCACGCATGGTGACTTAAGTGCTTTTGAAGATGAGGGTCATTGAAGTAAGAATCTCATCAAAAGGTGCAGTGAACATGCCCGTGAATATGCAGCATATGATGCACATAACACAATCTACGTTACGACATGTGTGTGTAATCAATGAACAGGGCATGCTTACCTGGCTACGCTATGCACAGAGTAGACGGTCATGACGTAGAAGACAAAGTTCAGCAGTAGGAGCACCGCCACGGGCACGGCGAAAAATGCCAGCGCGGACAGTTTGTTCACGATCCAACAGACGCCGAACAAGCCATACGACGGGGACAGCAGGGTATCGAAGTAGTCCAATGCCACGCATGCGCCCACGATGGCGAGCGGCGTGCCGAAGGCGTACAGCATGTAGAAGGGCAGGTGGCGGAAAACCTTGCGTGTGCCACCCATGGAACTGCCACTCGTCCTGAATGTCTTGTACAGGTCGTAAGCGAGGACGTTCATCCAGAAGAAGGAGTTGATGACCGTGTAGTGGCAGACGATGGCCGCCGCTCTACAGGCTACGCCCTGCACGGACTGTCGCTGGCTCAGCAGGAAAGCCAGTTGCATGACGAAGAGCGAGCCGGTCAGAAAGATGATGTTCCATCCTGGTAGATTGCGAAGCTCGGCGAACAGCGAGTAAGTGGTTAGCACGAGCACGAGGCACAGTAGCGATATGGCGCTCAGCACGAGGCTGATGAGGGCCATGATTGGTCCGTCGAATAGCTGGCCACGGATTCTGAGCCCCTGTCGCAGTTCGTCCAAGCAGAGGCACACCTTTCCGTAAGGCATGAGCTGGTAGTGGCGGCACGCGACGGAAAGAGGGCCAGGTCCGGCGTAGAGCATGAGCGTGTCGTTCTCGAATATCTTCACTTGCGTCATGTTGAATTCCACGCAGGGACACGACCTGGGAAGTCCTGTTCCGCGGTCGCACACGATCACAATGCTGTTAGTGGTCACCGGCGATTTCTGGTCGCCGGTGACTCGGATGAGGACGTTGGCCACGAAGTCTCCCGTCTTGAAGACCCGACCAGTCTTGTTCACGTACACCTTGCCGATGCCCGTGCCGTTCTCGGTTCTGGGCAGGAACACGAATTCGTCGTTCCAGTACTCGCGCCATATGCCTCCGTCCTGTTCGCCGCACCAGTCGTCGAGGACAAGCGGCTTCGACAGCACGCTACTCACCGCTGCCGTCGTGTTGAGTTCTTTGAGGAGAATCGAGTTAACGCTGAAGCTTCCCGCCAGTGAATCGATTATCGAGCTTATTGAAGGTTCGAGATCGTCTTTCGTGGGTTCGTAAAGGTCGAAGTGCGCAATCAAAGTCGCCGGCGAGCCGCTGCTATTGGCAGGATCTGGTACGTAGCCGTCTTCGTGCTCGTAGTTGCCCTCTTCAACTACTAACACGTTGTCCGAGTTTTCTAGGTACTGTTGCACTCTTTCGGGATCCCACAATATGGTGACGGCCATATTTTTAATCCTGTCATTAGATATGTTGTAGTATTCAACAAAACTGCTGGTGATAGAATGCTTCAAGTCCTCCATGCGTACGTCACTGGAACGATCCAGACTGATATTCATGACGACCGTAATGCGGCTGTAGTTAGTGCTCCTAACTTTGAACAGGGACGCGTTACTGACATTGTGTTCTACACTGTCCTGAGGTTTCTGTATGCACTTCGAATTCACCAAAGTGAACTGAGTACCACAATACAATTGCCGGCAAAGTTCGGCGAAAGGATCCCAAATGAACCCATCCTTACATCGCTGCTCATTGCGCATCATCGTTTCTTTGCTTTCCGAAGAGAACCTGTATTTCTCCACTCCGTCTAAACCAAAGTTGAGGACAATGGAAAAAGCCGAAGGAATGTCGTCCGTGGCCTCGTAGCTCTTCTCTCTGGTGTCCTGGAACAGCGAGCTCGCCATTTCTTTTTGGCTATAGGTCGCCACCCCGCCAGGGCAACGAAGGTCCGGCACGTCGCCGTTGCAGAGCGCGCAGTAGGCGTTCTTGTAGAGCTTCCGCTTTCGGTTAGGCGTCTGGAACGACCTCACGGGACCCTGGAATGCCGCGCACAAGACTTCCAGGTTCCGCTCGCCAAACACCGTTTTCTTAATTTTGCACGTGCCAACGGCCTGCACGCAGGTCCTGACAAAGTAGCGTGTCGAATGGTTGCCGCTCTCGGCTTCTGTATCGTCCAGTAGAGCCAGCGGCACGGCATTTGTCGCGCCATTGCAACGAGCGCGCGCGTCATTCGCGTAGACGATGCCGTCTTCGCCCAAAACCTTTACGTCGTCTTCCTCGTCGTCGCTGTTGAGGTCTACACCGTCGGGACACGTGGATACGTAGAAGAAGGACTGGTCCAGCGGGAAATCTGTTTCGTACATGCAAGGAGGGCGCAGTGAGGGCGGGTCGACAGCCAAGGGCTCCAGCGAGCAGTGCCTTTGGACGTCAACGCAGCAGTCACCGTATTTTACGCAAGATGGGTCACAGTGGCACGTGTACTCCTCATCATCCGAGGGATCTCCGCAGCGGTTCTTGCACGAGTCGGTTAGCGGACACCTCGGCGGAAAAAACCCTCTTCCGCTGTCTTTAACGACACCAGTATCGTTCGGCTTCCGAGGTAGGAAATACGAGTCACCTTGATGGATCTTGGACGGCTCTTCGACGTCCTTGTTTAGTCCGCTGGCGTAACAGACGGTAGGAGCACCCCAGGTCGGCCATGTCGCTATCACGACGAATACGATCAGCAGTGGCGTCGAAGAAACACCCGAGACAGGCTCCTCCCCCAAGGTGGTCAATGATGGTGGTTTTCTCCGCATCTCCTGTCTGTACTGCTGTGAAGGGTGGTGTGTCTGCCTCGAGCGGTGTCCAGATGTTCCGGGAAACGTTCCAGATTAAACATTTGCCGCAGCGGTAGATTGCCGTCCTCTGCCTACCCCTTTATAAAATGTCCCGAGGTTGAAGCCCGGGGCCTCACGAGGGCGGGTCTTCGTTAGTGGCTGTCCGGAGCATAGCCTTGAAAAGTAAAGAAATCGGCATGATTAGAACGCGGGGTGTATCTTCTTGCAATCCTAAAACTGGCTCTTACTAGCTCTTAGCAGTCACGTGCCACGGCCCGCGCGTATAGATACAGTTGTGTGACTCGTTTGAAATAAGCGCCTCACGTGAGTCGGGGAGCTGTAGCTCTGTGGACTGGGCTCTCCGTTCAGCGAGTGGTGCTCCTGCTAGAAGTGCATCGAAGCGGGCACCGCAGTGCTCTTTGGCTTATCAGCGTCCGTGGCAGGTGGTCGCAGAAACCGAGGCGTGAAGGCCTTAATGCTGCCACTCGACTTACCGCAGCAGCAGTGGAGAGGCGCGAGGTATCAATTTATGCACCCTTGATAACAGAGCGTGTTACCTGCTCCAGTTTTGTGTCTTTTGCGGGCTCTCCATCGCGACAAAGCATTTTAGCGCCTGAGTAGGCCACAGTATATGTGCTAGTCGGAAGGCAGGGGATGGGCTCATTTGGCTGTAAGGACAGGGTAACCTTGAAATGCGCGCTCCTGTGGGCCCCGCACACAAACTTGCATCTTTTCTTTCTGTTTGCTTGCTTTGAGTCTTATGCAAGATCATAAAAGCCCATAGTACGACAATTAGTGTGGTCTGGGATGAACATAGCACAATTACACATTAAAGTAGCAAGCACGATCAAAAACGCAAATTTAATAGAAAGCTGAATATTTCGTCTTGTTCGCGAAAGATCCTCGAGATAATTTCCTGGTGGTTTGTATTTTAGTGTTATTCCTTGCGTTATTCTTTATTTCTGCAGCGTAGACTAGCTGCTAGCTGTTCGGCTCAGGTAATATATTTTTAAAGGTTTGGTTATAAAAAAAAAAGCTATTAAGCTTATAATGCCCTCTCAAACAGGCGCACGAATTTGCAATACCAGAAGAAAAAGACATACAAATAAGTTGCATGAACGCTGTTATTTTGGAAATAGTACTTGTTTCTTATTGTTTGTACCAATTAAGTCGCGGAATATACTGGAGTACGAGGTTTGCTGAGTTCGTGTAGTTATTGTGAATAGAGCGAAAACTGCAACTTTGTTGCTCGGCAATAAATGGTCTGAAAGTGTGCATAGTGTTCTCTGGAAGTTTCTCGATCACTGCTGCATCGAGCGTTATTAGGTGTGCAGCTCTCTCTCCGCATGTTTCACGCTTCCAGCCCTGAAAAATCCACCTGGCTGGATTTTTCACCTGGACAACCGGTTTCTCTGAGAATGTTCTGGTTGCCAGTTGAACCCCAACACCGTCACTCTATTTGCCGGTTTCCCGCTTCTCCTTATATCGTTACATTAAAATCTGCATCGCAAGCTCTCTACCGGGTGTTCATGTTAGGGTGTTCGACTACTGATATGTAGCAAACGAATTCGTTTCTTATTCCTTCAACTTTCCTAAATTCCTTAGAGGGTCGTGTATTTTGTGTCACCTATACATTTACACGTATTGCTGTCTCGTTCGTAGACTATTAATATGCCCCACGAATAAATTAATTGCAACAACAGCATCAAGGTTTTAAAACTGTATCGAGATTTATACAAATCTGTTTAATAATTTCAGTCACGCTTTATTTTGTTTTCGTTAAGTTTGTGTTCTTGCATATGGTACGTTCTCAAAAATTTTTTAAAAAATTCTTCCTCTCCCTGTCTTCTTGGTGCCGTTTTTTTTTTTTTCTCACTAATTGTGGCAATCCTATTTTGCACACAAGTTGTCCCTGTCTTTCTCGGTATTTTATAGACTGCTTGCCCGAATAATGCGCTTTTAAAGCGAAGCTCACTGATTCGTCCGTGAGCGGCGAAAACGCACTGCACGAAAGCAAACTTACACAATGGAACTATCTGCGCACACAAAAGAACAACGGCGCACGACATACGTATCGTAGAACACTACAGTTTACATTCCCAGTTGTACCGGTAAGAGCAATGGGAACTGCAACGCCACGCTACCCAGACGAACTGTACATATCTGCATTGCATTACGCGCGTCACGCAATGCATTCCCGGCCGTCACCATGGGTAGGCCGCGGGTGGAGCGCACGGCAGAAGAGGCTGCCGTACGAGAAAGTAAGCGTGATCGTGCCCGTAAGGCTGATCCCGTGTATCGGCAACGGCAGAGCCTCTGACCGTCTACCACAGCGATCACAAGGCAATACTATGCAAGTGTATAGAGTCGTCCGTAAAACTGTGAGTGTGCGCGTGTAATAAACGGCTACATGATCTAAAATAAAGGCTATGCAACTTAACGAAATGTGTCTGCATTCAACTTCAACGTTCAAAAAAGTACAATCCTAAACAAGCATTCAAATCACATATGCATCGCATCGGGTCGGGTCGCTCAGCATTTCTTGGGTTCGTTGCGTGGTCGTTGGCTTTGGACTTTGATTCAGTTTGCATGGGAGAAAGCTTCGCGTTCAACCATCTTTCTTTAAGAAAGGGGCTTTTTTTTTTTTGCTTTCTGATATTACCTTTATCTGGCGAGGTAATTTTCCTAAGATGACTCACACTCCTAAAATCGCCGCTGATGCGCCAGGCTCGCCGATAATTCTAACTTTGAAGATTGTGATATAACGGTTATAAACTGGAATAAAGTGGCTCGTTTCGGATAAGGGCCAACGTTTCGTTAGGAGCACCTTTCTTCGTCAAACGCGGCCTTGTCATCCTCGGCAGGTTAGTTTATGACAGGTTAGTAGAGTGACATCACGTGCGGTCGTTGTCGGTGGCGGCTGGCGGTATAAAGGCCGTCTCTCCCTTTACAGCCAGTGTGCTACTCTGTCAGCCCCTTCCTTGATTTAGCATTGAAGGTTGAGCTTTAAGTTCCAGCTTTGTTCTACATCGCCATCTGGTCGTGTTATTGCGACATCACCTAGTACAAGGCCAGTTCACTCCGATACATGACGTCATGCTATTTGGCCCGACTGTCATAGAATCTAATGGGGATGCTCCCGAGTATAAGCAGCGGTGATTTCGACGTCTAACGCTTTCGTCACGCCAGGCTTGGCAATGGGAATTTCGGGCCAGGTAATATGACGTCATGGATCGGAGTGAACAGGCCTTGTGCTATCTAGGTGGTGCTGTTTTTTGCCTCGTTGCACCAGATCTGACAGATAATATTCGGCTTGACATCGTATATCCGCCCAACAGCTGATGAATAATAATATTCGTGGCGGAATATGTACTTGCGTATCAGCGCACTTGGGAATGGGAAACCCTAACTGATAAGAGGAACATGTTTCTACGCAGCACTAGAGCGCTGTATGGACGATCTGTCAGTAAACAGACTCATATAAGAGATTAAACAGTCAACTTCTTTTTTTTTTCTTTTTTTTTTTTTGCGAAGCGCGTTTCTAAAAATTAGTCGCACATATTTCCGAGACTTCACTGTTTGTCGGTTGCTGTTATAGTCAATGATGACGTAAAAACGTGTAGAAGCGTGACAGAAAATAAGAAAGAAAACGCCTATATAACTTATTTTTTTCTCTCTATCTTCCTATGTCACGAAATGCTCTCGATTATGATTTCCAAGCTGCTGAATTGAGATTTGTGGCTTGAAGTGCGGGAAGAGGGGAGGTAGAGAAGAGGTTTGACTTCCTGGAGGTAACGCACCTGTTCAGTTTGAAAACGCAACGTGCCGCAATGCTAATCGAAAGACATGCAAGTTATGTGAAAGCAAACAACGAAAACTGAGCATGCAGAAAGAGATCACATCCTCAGTATGAGGAAAGCAAAATGAGCTATGAGGGCTTTGTTGAGCTTTGCGAGAAGTACACATCGAAAATGGTCCGAAACCGGCGAAGCAACCAACCTGATCGAGCGTTCCTCAGGTGGGCGCAATTCGGGAGAAACGAGATTACGGGTCCGCTGAAAGCGGTGTAATCCGCACTGGAGCGTCCACGGTTGACACGATGCTATACCGCGCACGCTATCGAGGCGTGATGTATCGACACAGTCCGCTTTGTCCTCTGCCAGGAAGGCGCGAGAGAATACTATCCCACGACGCGTTCCTGTCAGCTGTGAGCGTTCCCAGACCGCGCTCGCTTGTGGATCGACGTTGCCCGCAGGAGCTCATTCGGCGTTTGCCGAAGGCCGACGTGTGTACGCGACTGGAGGGGAAGTCGTGTGATTGTTGTTGTGAAACCAAACGATTACATTCACTACCTATGCTATAGGGGGCGTCGGCCATATGCGCGTCGAGATAAAGTGAACTGGATAATTTGTGATCCCATTTTTTTAATGGGTCTCTCTCTGATTAATAAAAAGGCGAAAGCTTGCACTAGGCCGCGCAAAGCTCAAGACACAGCGAAGTTGGCCGATTCATTGCGTCATAATAAGCTAATATGTGCCTAGCATAACCAAGCTCTACTCAGGCGCAGCCAAGGCCGAACCTAGCTACTACTGAGTTCAACCTAGCTACACGAGTATAGTCTAGCTACAACCAAGTTCAAACCTCGACATCGCCAAGTTCAACCTAGCCATACAACCAAGAGACGCAATCAATCGGCCAGCTTCGCTGTCTCTTGAGCTTTGCGCGGCCTAGTGCAAGCTTTCGCCTTTTTTTAATGAGATTATCATTTTTATACTAACGCCACTTTGGTGTGGTGCTATCTAATTATATGGCATGGCAACTTGTGTCACGGGGTATGTGCCCATTATTGGCCAATGCCTCAAAATGAGCATGCGCCCGAATAGACAAGCAAGCTGAGAGCATTCAGTGGCACTGGGTGGGTAGGGTTGTACGCCAAGCTGAATATGTGCGCCAGTGGACAATTTGGGCCACTGAGTATGTATGTGTCCCTGGTTATGTGCCCCTTCTTGGCCCACAGAGTGGGTATGTCATGACTCATGACTTCTCATGTATTAAAACGCAGATGCATGAGAAGAAGCGGACGTCAAGGAAAAGGATTAAGAGGCCAGAGTTAAGGCAGGGACATTCCAAGCCGCCCGAGAAATGTGCTAGAGGAGGAAAGAGGAAGAAGCAGGCCGTACGTAGGGAAGCGTGGGAGCTCCGTAAAAGGAGGAAAAAATACAACAGGTATAACTGGTATGCCACAAAAGGAATATTGTTTAGGAATGCCCTCGGATAGTTGAGTTGTCAGGTTTTACAAATGTGTATAGATAGCAAGTTTATTCATATAGAGTGCTTGGGACAATGAACATTACAAGCAATTGAGTGCAGTGTTGTGTGAACAAAACAAATGGGGAAACGTGCGCGACAGTGCAGTGAAGTGTGGTGATGAGTGGCAAGCGAAAACGACGCACAGAAGAGCACTCAAGCCACAACGAAAGTCTGGCAACTCTGGCCTTTTGATATCTCCATACAAGCATGGATCTCTCACTCAGTTCGTCGCTGTGGTTGCTCATATCTTCCGGCCGGAATCTCGTAGAATCCTTTTCCTTGTGGCCGTTTCGCCGATCTTCGCATAAACGTTGCTGCATTGAAGTCGGTCCGTTCACCCGCTCATCTTCGGAGCCTGTTTGACCCGGTCGCTGTTGCTGACGTGGCCGGGAGAGGTGAGGGGTTAGGCCCACAGAGTGGGTATGTACCCGGATAGACAATCACGGCAATAGGCAAGAAGTAATGAAGTGGGCAACCGAAGCAGCAGAGTGTGGGAAAAGAATTTAGCATAACGGGATTTGAGCGTGCACTGAGCGAAACTGGTTCTCCTTGCCTCTTGTCCTGCTTGTCCTGCTTAAGCGTGCACTGAGCGTTGAGCTACACAGAATTGACGAAGTCTGGAACAGAAAATTCAAGAAGCTGCAGCTACAGAGAAGTGCGTAAATGTAAATTTCATTCGCGTCATCTTGTACGAAGTTTCCCGTTCATTCGCGTTTCGTTTCGCGTAACATTCACACTTAAGATTTGCGCAAGCACCAATTAGAAAGCTTCGCTTAACACCGACCCTCACTAAGCGTGGGATCCGTGCAAATGGAAACGAACCCGAAGCAATGGAAATCTCACAATGACCGCTAAAGGATATAATTAAAGGTGTCTTCATCAAATTGCTACATTACTCGAATGCTAATCGCATTAAAGTCGACAGCCATCGTGAAATTGGTTCTGCAGGAATTGTTTTCTTTTTCCATTCATGTGTATCTGATTTTTCTACCCTCGTCATCATCATTGTCACTTTATTTCTTCCTGTACCCCTTCGCCGGCCCTTACCGCAACACTGAGTAGCTGGCTAGAACACAATAGTTCAGGACGACGTACCTCGCATATTTTCCTTTATAATGAATAAATTAATCTTATTTAAGAAGGAATAGATCTTTGGCCTATATACTGCGGTGTGGGAATATGGCTCGGGACATATGAGCGTCTCTCTTTCTTGGCGTTGAGCTATCGAGTAGGGTTGTACACCAATGGTAAAATAGTCATGTTACTCCTCTGCTGAAGGAAAGAACAGCACTGCGGTGTTGCCCTATTTTTGTTTTATTATTATATGAATGTGAAAAAAAAAAAGGTTGGCGTCTTTATTTGGCACTAGAACTCCTGTCACTGAGCAAACAGATAAAATTAAAGCACTAAACAAACAACACACACACGCCCACACTCACGCACTCAAGCGTGTCATGTCATGAGTACTATGTCAAGCATGTTATTAATACAAACACCTGCAAAGCTCCGCACACGAGTCAAGGCAGGCACACGCGTGGGTAGAGTACAAGAACACAGAAGTTTGGGGCAGACGAGTGAGTGAACGCCACAGCACATAACTACATATAAGAAACATAGCTAAAAATTCCATGACACGTATGTGATCAGTAGTGTTAAGACATCTGAAACAGTGAGCACAAATATTGAATACAGGCTTAACAATTGTGATTTCCCCAGGTTGTTATTATTATTGTTGTTGTTGCACGCAAGTTGACTATTTATGCACATGTAGACTACCTATACAAAGGACAGCAGTGAATATATTATGCAAGGTTTATCCGAGTCAAATGAACGTAGTTTCAACAACACGATATTTCGCAGGCTCTGTTTTTGCCTTATAGTTACCGCGTTCTACCCTCAATAGCCTTGTGATCGCAGGAGCCAAAGAACGTGGCATTCAAATTCTTCGCATTCGAGAACTTTGCCGTCACTTTACTCATTTTTTGACGAGGAATGCTGCTCACCCTCCCCATGACAAACTTCCTGAAAGAACTAGACGAATTAATGACACAATAAGAGCCCGTAAAGAGGTACTTTAATGGGCTATTATTTTATTATTGTCATTGCTCTTACTTACGTACTTTACAGCATCAGTTTTTCCCGTTCAGATATTACCCAAGCAGATCGGCAGCTCATCACGCCTTCTGGATGTTGAAATCCCAGGAATCGAAAAGAAATCGGCAATGCACTATCTATAGAGGCAACGCTTCATACGCTTCAACAAATGCACCAGTTCCAAAAAGTGCAACACATTCGTATTCACTGAGGGGTCTACATCAGGCGACAGCTTGACTTCAGCCTTCCATATGCCGGCATATTTCAAGTAAACAGAAGATATCGGCTTTCACACAAGACGTCGCCCACAATGGCAGAGCTGTTTGGAATTTTACAAGCCTCGATCAAGATGCATTGTCGTAAGTGATTGTCGTCGGCAATAGAAGGTATGTGAGGTCTGTCCCAAAAGCGTTGCCGTACGTTAAAAGAAACCATTTCATAAACTTTCAGATACATCAATGTCGTCACCTTCAAGATACTCCCGATAAGACACTATACACGGGTTCCACCTATTCTTCTATTGCTGGAAGCACCCTTGGAAGTCCTCTTCTGTTAAGCGCTTCAGCAGCGATGTCGTATACTTTTGAATTGTCGCCACATCCCCGAAATGCCGCGCCCGGAGCACCAGTTCACATTTGGAGAGAAAGAAAATAGTCACAGGGGCCTAAATCTGGCGAGTGGTGAGGATGTTCCAATACAGCTGAGGGAATTGCGTGCCCCGAAACTCATGCACTATCAATGCAGAGTGCGCAGGGGCATTATGGAGGAGGAGGAGGAGGAAAAAAGAAGGAAAGGCAGGGAGGTTAACTAGAAGCACGTCCGGTTTGCTACCCTACACGGGGGAAGGGGTTTAAAGGGATGAAAAGAAAGGATAATGCCAGGGGCATTATCGTGGTGCAGAATCCGGCGCCCTTCTTTTGCCAAATTCGGTCGTACGCGGCACACATGGTGTTTCAGACTCTTCAGGACCTCCACGTATAGAAAGATGCAATGGCAGTTTGATCTTCAGGTACAAATTCATGGTGCACAGTTTCATGGCATTCAAAAAAAAAATATATATATGGTCAACATGACTTTGATGTTGCTCTGTTCATCCTCGCTTTTTTTTTTTTTTTTTTTTTTTTGGGGGGGGGGGGGGGGGGGGGGCTTTGACTCATATTTATTTCGCCACTCCTTGCTCTGCGACTTCAGCTCCATGTCGTGTTCGCAAATTCAAGTTTCGTTGCCAGGCACGACTTCCAGGGAAGAATTCGTCGTAACTTTTGCTCAAGAGTGGGCAGTTTCGCCACAATCTTGGCGCAAAACTTTTTTCCGTTTCCGAATTTTCAGTCAAGATCCGCTGTACGGACGGCTCTCCCAAACCAAGAGCTTCTGATGTCATTCTAACACTCATTCGGCGGTCACTGAGCACACGATAACGCACATGATTGTTGTCATCATCCTCGAACGAGGTTAAGGAACGTCCTGATCTTGCGTCGTCCTTGGAGTCTTCACGGCCTTCCCGAAAACGTTGGACTCATGTCAACGCAGTTATTTCCTTCAGGGCATCCTTTCCATAGGCCTTCTGCAACATTCGATGAACTTCTGCACCATTCTTTCCCAATCTCACAAGACATTTGATGTGGATATGTTGTTCCGTCTGTTCGTCGATATCTCTCTTTCTATATATCTGTATTTCTAGATATCTATATTTCTTTCTCTTTCACTCACTGAAATACTGCGAAATGGTTTTGAGTGAAACCAACTGAAGAACCTGAAACATTTGGGGGGGGGGGGGGATATATGAATTCGAATAACGAATAGAATAGTGTCCTATTCAGTTCGGTCTTCGAATCAAATGGTCAGTATTTGTAAATACGAGTATTTTTTGAATATGTCAGGACGTCAACTATGCGCAATCAAACATAAAATTGGAGCAAATTTTCATCTCCGCGGGCTTGGTACAGGCATAAAACATGTGAACGTATACGTTGTGGAGCAGGCTATATGGTGCAGAGCGAGTCCGATTTACCGGCTACACAGTGATCATTCGCATTCTTTCAAGAGTCCTGTGTATGCAAACAAGCTGCTTATATGTTCATAATACTCTATTTGTGCTTTTAATAAACAACGAACTATAATAAGCAACGGAACATCAGAAACTTGCCAACTTAAAAGGAAGTTTTAGCTCGGGGCTGCTATTTAGACTGCTATTTAAATACGTGGAAAAGCAGAAATCGTTTTTCTCAGCAACCACTGCACCAAATTTTATGAGGTTTATTGCATTTAGAAGAAAAAGTTAAAACCTAGTGACTGTTAAAAGCGGATTTTTTTATTAAATGCGTCAATGTTTTTATAAAAAATTGCTAAGAATAGCGAATTTTCGGAGAACGAAACTATCAGGTTTACAGCTCTGTAACTCAGCAATGAGAAACTATATCGCAATTCTGTAAATTGTCTTTAATAGTACGTCTAAAGCGGACAGACTTTGTTATCATATATGGCCCTCAAACACACCTCTAATCTGGGAGTGGGACTTTTGCAGAACCCTTGTAAACAACGTGAAAATCGCACGTAAGATATAGATTGATATATCAAATTTATCCGCTTTATATGTTCTGACGTAAGCAATTTACAAAACTGCACTATCTATTTTTTTGTGCAAAGTTGCGGATTCGTAAACTTCGTGCTTCTATTTTTTTTTTTTTTTAAACCTACCAATTTCCAACAATCTTTGTAAAAAACATTAACGCCTAAAATCAATATTCCGCTTAACACTCACTGGAATTTACCTTTCTCTCTCAGATGCACCAAAATTCGTTAAAATCGGCCCAGGGGTTATCTCAAAAATCATTTCTGCGTTTTACATGTAATTGATTAGGCGGCTTCGGAGTTGGGCCCGAGTTAAAGATTCCTTTTAAGAAAGCTATGATGTAATCACCATTTTATACAATAATTGTGAAAATGGCTGTTCATTATTCGGAAACGTTTCGAAAAGTGTTCGATATTCAATTTCATTAACTTCTGGGCTCTATTTCTTTCGTATTCGATACCGTATCAAAATTACCCCCTATAGAAACATTCAAAAGCTCTATCCCGCTAACAGGAATAAATATTGTGCGAAAGGTATCGTTGCTTTTCCTAGTCATCTTCTTTATTGATCGAGGTTCCTGTCAATAACTAGTTCTACAATTTCTGCGAGATAAAGAAGCAGAAAAAAAATGCGGTGAGCACTTCTGTTATTGCACCACGATCGCGATCTGCAACTCCACGGACAGAGAATAATTCCATTGCGAAATTCTCCTCCCCGAAAGATTTTGTTTGTGTTCTCCACGTCTTGAACCTGAATGTTTTGCATTAAATTCATCCTTCCCGATAAAGGTCGTTCATTTCAGTGCATATAGGCAATGGAGTCCAATACTATAAAAGCATGCAAGCTACGTTACAGTGAGCAAAGAAAACAAAATGTACAAATGGATCAGACCAGTTAGATCAGCTCAGAAAGCAAAGACAGTTTCGAGTATTTCCTGCAGATTCTCAAGACGCACACATCGGAAAGGATCCGAAACCGGCGAAGCAACCAACCTGATCGAAGGTTCCTCAAGTGGGCGCAATTCGGGAGAGACGAGATTACGGGCCCGCCTGAAAACAGTGTAATCCGTACTGGAACGTTCACGTTTGACGAGCTTCTATACCGCGCACGCTATCGAGGCGTGATGTATATCGAGGCAGTCCGCTTTGTCCTCTGCCAAGAAGGCGCGAGAGAATACTATCCCAAGACTGTCAGCTGTGAGCGTTCCCAGACCGCGCTCGCTCGAGGATCGACGTCGCCCGCAGGAGCTCATTCGGCGTTTGCCGTGGACCGGCGTGTGCACGCGACTGGAGGGGAAGTCTCGTGATTGTTATCACTAAAGCAGTTGAGGTTTAATTTATTAGATTATGGAGGGGTCAGGCATTGTTGCCCCCTATCCTCACAGTTGGGAGAGTCGTATACCTGGTGCTGCTATTGATTCGGCACTGAGTATGTAGCGCCACATCTATGCTGAAACAAGCCACCACTTCGTGATCACTTGTTTATATCGCGTCTCGCGAGGTAAAAGGTGCGAAGGTGTGGCAGAAATAACGGGTATAACAGTGTGCCGCACGCACGCACTGTTGCATGAAGGGCCCAGGTACCAAGAACCACTGGGGTTGCCTTTTCATACATGTACAATTTTCTATTTTTTTATGATTTAATAAACGTATTTCTCTCTCTCTCTCTCACTTAGTGATCTCTCTTAATTGGCTTACTCATCCTCTTAATTCGCTTAGTCATCCCTCTTAATTCCAAAGGTCATGGGTTCGACTCCCACTCAAGGTCGTGGGTTCGAGTGTTTTAATTAACTGTGCCTTAAATAGCTTCCCCTTCATTAACACCAAAGGTCGTTGGTTCGACTCCCACCTATGGTCATGGGTTAGACTCCCACCAAAGGTCGAGGGTTCGAGTGAACTCTATCTTAATTACCTGTGCCTTAATTACCACAAGAGGCGGTGGGGTTCGGCTCCCACCAATAGTTGTAGGGTTCGGTAACCTTTTTGTACACTTCGTGTCGCCCGACGCGGTTTCGCTCAAGGTCGACTGACTAATCAGACATATAAGGCTCTCGCCTTAATAAAAGGCGAGTGTTCGGCTCGCGGAGCTGGCCAGGGTTTACGAACTCGCTGGGTTGGCCATAAAGGAAGCACATCTGGACGGCTTCGGAAACCTTCCGCCGAAGAAATCAAGATGAGAAACGTTGTTATATAGTGGCAGCTCCGAGCATGCGTGCTCTGGCGGATAGAAGAAAATTCGATCCGGCTCAACGGCTATTCCTCGCCGTTGACGAAGTCATCAGTGGAAGCCGTAAGTAGGTGCATCGGAGAGGTTCATTGGAGACCAGTACAGACCGATGGTGTCCAAATAGTTTCTTCGAACAACGGTACCTACAAGTCCCGCATCTACAGTGACCCATGGCAGCGTGAAAGAGGTTCGTTGAAACGTTGAAGTCCCGATGCTTAGTTTCGAACCTTGTTATTTCAGGACAGCAGCCCGATGGGCTACACATTTGCGTGCTAAGAAAATGGCTAGCGTGCATACACAGTGATCCAGGTAGGCGGGAAAACGGTTAGATAAAATGCAAAAAACCCCGTGTCCCGTGCATTGGGGGCACGTTAAAGATCCCCTGATTGTCAAAATTTATCCGGAGTCCCGACCACTACGGCGTGCCTCATAATCAAATCGTGGTTTTGGCAGGTAAAACCCCAGAATTCAATTCACCTTCGTTGATCTATCGAAGTCATTCCTTGTTCGTTATTCTATCGTAATCATGCTGGCTTCATTCGATAATGCCGCCGTTCTCGTGCTATCGTCGTCATTGGGCCGTCGTCGCACACACACCATCACACACAGACACTATCAGACATTCTCATACCGTCGTCGCTGTTCCGTATTGGTCGAGCAATCGTCATCATTACCACTTGTTCATCCGGTTGTCGTCACACCGTTGTCGGCATCTATCTGTCGCTCCATTGCTCGATTGCTATTCGCATTACTGTCGACAGTCACCGTGAGATGAGTTCTGCCAGATATTTTAGAGCGCAGCTCTTAGGCGCCCGTTCCTGCGGCGAGCGGCTCCGGCGTAACCGAGCGAACGAGCACAGCGAAAGATGAAAGCGAGCGCCGAGCGCACGGTAGGATGAAAGACGCGAGGAGGAAAGCGGATAGGAGGCTGCAGCGGAACCATGAGACGGAAAGCGGAGGAGGGTATGGTGAAAGCGTGAGAAGAAAAGCGTAGTGCGGCGACGATGTCTATACGAGATGGCGCCAGAGCAGCGCGCGTCGTCTGGTAGGTCTGTCGGCGGCGGCTGCTGTGAATCGCGCCCACGCGTCACCCACGCACTGCCTCTCACGATCTCTCGATTAGCGAGGCAGTCGCGCCACACATCGATCCGCTTGCAACGTGCCGCACGAGGCAGATTGTCAGCGCCAGCCAATATATCGCGAAATGAAAACACGTATAGAGCTGCGCTCAAATTTTGCATTAGCTAGTATCGTAATCGTGGGTAAATTTTCTTTTTGTTTTGTTTTACAGACCTTTAACTGCAGTTGGTTCACTGCCAACCAAACTAAACGCTAATCTAACCAACTATTGACTTCGGTTCCAAGCACACGTAGGCTGTTACCTGAAAAAAAAATTATGCAGAGGCAACGCACATGTTGCAATCTATGTGAAGCGACAATTTCATGAAGCGATTCATAAAATACGATAAATTTTCCCATTTCGTTCCTTCCTCTGGCGTCAAGGAAACTGGCGCGCGCATGTGCTCTCGCTGACCCGTGCTTCGCAACTTGACAAACCTTATACTGCCTTAAATTTCTTCATATCGTCTTATTAAGGCGTATGCATGCCTTAGGTGCCTATGTTAGCGGTGCCCTTGGCGTTGTTCCCTTGGCGAAACTGCGCCGTGACGAACAATGGCCGACGCCGCAAAAAATGCTCGGATTGAGGTCATCATTTCTCAGGGAGGTTGCTGTAAGCGAAGTTAATTGGTGGTTTTGAAAAGAAAATTTGGTACATTTCGGTCTGGGTGCGAATCGAGCCCGGCTCTCCGGGGTACGAGATGAGCATGCTTCCCTGAAGCCACGGCTGCTTTTCTTTTTTTTTTCTTTTTTTTTGCCGGGCTTCGACACAGTACAACAAATGAACACACAACAATAGATAGTGTGCCAGATCGCTCAAGTGGCCAAATTGCCACTGAGGCCAGACGCTGTCATTTTAAAATTCGAAGGAGCCTTGACAGCCACTCAGGAACACCTGTTTGCGCTTTCAATGTCTCCAGAAACCTGTGTACGCTTTCGTAGAAATACATGCGTGCTGGTCTTGCGTCTGGGTCATAAAAATAGCCAACCATTCGGGAGCGCCATATACTGTGGAGGACCATCAGCATAATCTGGCCAAACGGAACACCATCCTCATTATCTATTGGCAGGTACCTGATCCCGTGAGAGTCCTTTGGCCATAACCGTGGAGAAGCCGTGGCTTTCTTTAATGCTACAATGAACCATTAAATAAGCCACGGCTGCTCCTCCTTTTTTGGCTGGGGCCATTTTATTCTACTGCCACAGCTGCTGGTGCAGTGCATCAGGAGAAACACATCAGACGCGCTTTTCATGATTGGCGTCACGTCGTGACGAGCCTAGCGCGCCGTTTCGCGCTTCTCTTGATGCTATAACGAATTTGGTTAATTGACTTAAGAAAATTAGGAAGTTAGAGAGTGATTGTTCAATCGCGCACATATATTTGATAATGTTTGTCATCGTTTCTTCCATTAAGGAGGGCAAAAAAAAAAAAAAAAGCACTACTTCGATAGTAACTAAGGAGTGACATCCGCTGCTCCGCGGCTGTCTTATTGCCGTGTAATGTCGCTCGCAGGTGTTCGTGGATCGCTTCACGTGAGGCGTGAAGCTGCCCTGTCCGGTATAGCAACTGATTTGGCCGTAATTTTACGCCCCACTTTCATTTGCTACATCTAATAAAGCATACAAAATTTTCTTGTCCCACTTTATGTAAAATTGCAAAAGCAGTAGTGCCGGTCCATTGTCGCATACCTGACGCGGGAAGTCGCATGCTAATTTACGTAGATGAATGATCGACCCATCTTTTGATAGCATTGATAAGCTGTTGTAAAGTAGGTTGCGCGGACTTTTTATTTTGTTTGTTTTTCTTTTTTGTTTATATCCTTGGAGTTAATGCACGCAGCATGCGAATGCTGTTTCTGTCCATTTTCAATAGGTGGTTGGAGTTGAAAATCTTTAATCGACGTGTGTGTTTTCTTTAGCTTACACTTCGTCTTTCCGGGTAATTAGGTCGTTATTCGCTTCCAGTTAATTTCGTCGGAAAAGGTTATATGCATATCCTCACTAACATTTAATAATTTCGTCGGGTATACGTCCCGGAGTGACTCATGACCTCTGCGTTACGCCATGGAGGTGGAAACAGCGTAAATTTGGCGAGTATGACGAATAGATCGATTTTTTTTTTTTTTTTTGGGGGGGGGGGGGGGGGCGTTGTTTAATCAATCCAGCCAGAGTGGGTAAACTCTTAGTATGAATACCGGCAAAGGAATGTTGGCCACGGACAAGCCATGCTGTTGCCGTCGCGGGGAAGTCACCGGCCCGGTGTCGTCTAGCCGAGCGCCTGCCGGTGGTGGGCAAACAGGCTGGCCATTTACAAAAGCCAAGTCTCGCGAAAGACACATGAAAAGCGCACCTGATGTGTTTCTCCCGATGCATTGAACCAACAGATGTGGCAGTAGAATAAAATGGCCCCAGCCTAATAAAGAGGGCGCAAAAAATAACTGTGTTCTTTTACCCTCATCACTCACAAAAAGAAAATGCTAGGTCGTTTATGTGCTGAGAAGCTTGTTTCTGTTTATGCATATTGACTAAGCAAGCTGTCCACAAGCTGTAGATAAAAAAAAGCAACCGGAAAATGCTCTAAATAATGAGGCGCGCTTTACCGCGACGCCACCTAGGGCGCTTGGTCGCCTGCGTTTAGTGAAGTTTACTTCACAGCAAAGCAAGAGCGGCGCGCTCCCGCGCTGTAGCAGACGACGCGAAGCACCTCCCCTAGACTCCTGTGCGCATGCGCCGCTTCGCTTCGTGCGCGGCCACGCCGGACGGACTGGCGCTCCGCAGAGCGCGGCCACGCTGAGCCGTGTTCACTTTAAGAGTGGACGACGCTGTACATTGCACACTTGCAGGTAGTAATCAATACTTCCATGTTCCGATTCAAATAAATCCTTATATTTATTTGGCTCACTTATTGACTTACTATAGAGCAAAGGTATCAATGCAGAGTATTTTAAAGTACTCAAATGAAGCAGTTCTGACAAGCAAGTTGTTGCATTAGTAATTTACAGAGAGAGAAACTTGCGAAACTATGAATTAGGATATGCTGCCCACAAAAAAATATACGTTCCTTTCTCATGATGTCCTAAAATTTCTGTATACTCATTTACAAAAATATGACATAGCTTTCATGGGAACAGAGTGGAATGCTGTGAGTAATGACACTTTTGCGAAGTGCTGGCAATCTTTTTACATTGTACACGGAAGTAAATGTGCAGTAACCTTATGTGATGATTAATTTAAGAAAAGCAAATTCTTAGAAAAAACAATGCTTATATGCCAATTGAGAAGCAATATTTGCTCACCCTCTCCCCATGTAAACAACTATTTGTATGTACTAAACTCAGGAGACGGCCATACACAAAAAACAGTCCATGGGCTTTATTAAAGAATATATGTACAAAAACTCCCATCACCACATCATGTACACACCGCGGGGTTCACAATCAAAACTATTTACAAACGATCACTACAGCACGACACTTTCTGCGGCAGGACATGGTTACATTTTGTGGCATCCGCTAAGACAGAGTAATAAAGTCCAATTAAGCACAAGCACACAAAGCTGCCACATCTATGATGCAAACAGAGGTGTTGCAAGTGGAACTCGCAAGAAGGTCAATTTAAAATAAAGAAATACAGCCCCCCTCACTGTGTCAGATTTGAGTCAGCTTTTCCAGTTTGACTACATTGGCATGCGGACACTAGTCATGCATGATGGCATGAAATGCATAAGATTTGAAATACTGAAAACCTCATAGACGAGGCGCTTCACATCATATTAGCATTAGACATAAGGCCATAGTCATGCACTTTCAGTTCCTGCAACTATTTAGTTAGAAAAGCATTCCTGAAGCACTTGTCCTTATCCTCTACGCTACAGCATCTACGCTGACAACAGAAAAAAAAAAATTACCCCAAAATACAAATTCCTTTGCAAAATGTACTGTTCCTAGTGTAAATTGGGCTTGCACTGGTAACAGTGTAATTTGTTAGAGAAAAGACATGAGGCAAAGTACAGTTTAAAAATTGCACTATGGTCCCTGAAAGCTACATGATGCAGCATAGGTTCAAATGAAACCTAAAATATGATGAGCGACTGTTTATGAAGTGAGCGTGGAGCTAGCGTGGTCCCCTAAAAAATCTTCGCAAGGCAGTCTCATGAGACATCTCATGAGGCACTTGTGTGTACTTGAATATGCTTGGAATTTGGCGACGCACCATGCGCATGCTGTTTCGATTACGGCCCAATTGTCACACAAAGCAATCATGTGTACTTGTATGACGAGTTCCTTAAATGACCAGCAACTTTAATGCTTAACCTAGAAAGAGAAAACTGAAGGCAAATAAAAGAATGAAGTAGGGCCGTCCAGATTACTACAAAGGATCTCCTTGATTATGATCACTCAAGGACACCAGAGTGCAGAAGCATACAAGTGTGGGAGAGTTGGCTAGAAATATGCAAAATCTTAAGTACAACACAGACAGGACATAAGACGAGAAAAAAAAAAAATACGAGAAGTACCAACTGTCATCTAGAAGTTTACTAGGTGATCATTCCCTAATTTAACAGAGAGCATGCTTGATGTCATCCAAATCACCTGAGTAAGTAATTACTCTCTGGTTATTATTTTTTAAAGCTGTCTCAGGCTGGTGACACCGTTTTCCTAAATGGTGCCCAGCTTTATACCACATGCCACAATTAAAAACATTAAACTGTTACTGCCTTACTTTTCTGTAATTGGGACTCCTGAATTCTAGTTGAAAAATGTTATTCTTTAAAATTTTCTTACAATGTGTCCCTTCTGTGTTGTACTAAAGTTTTTTAAAACGTCAAACTGTGGCTGAGTGCACGTTTGCACCATGCTCATAACTCATTGCAAGTCCACTCTCATTATAGTCGTGATGGTTGATGGTTTACCACTACTTAGCTAACATGCATTGCATGATATTATAACTGGAGTCATGCCCGCAGTGCTTCATTTGCATTCCCGCACTGAATTTTTGCGTTCATAATTTTAGAACTTCTGAGAAGTGACCACTCACCCTTGCCCCACAGTTGTAATGCCACTGCTTAAAATTAGGTGCACACATTTCCAAAAATGTCCATGACATTGAGATGGAAGTCAAGTCAGAAACCTTGAGCGAATGTTCGAGAGCAACGTCGCACGATGCATTCAACAGGTAAATAAAATGTCTATGCCAAAAAGTGACTGGATGCTAAAGTTGTTGCGCAGCTAGCACTGGAGAAGCTCTCGTATCATGGCATCACGAGAACCTCTTTGGCTTTTCTTGTATGCCAGCTGAACAGCCGAAAGCAGGACTCATTATGTTATTTCTTGATATTGTTCTTATGTTGGAAAAGGCATGGCTCAAGCATCAACTTAATATTGGTGACTGCTGGCTCCCTCGTAATCACTTCTCTCAATCGATCCTCACAATTGTACATATTACCATTCTACATCCTAACTGTAGATTAAGAAGGTAACTCATCACTTTCACTGCTAACTAGCCTCTGTCAAATTATATTGAACTAAGCTGCAATGCAACTTGCTTGTGAATGCCCTGCATAAGAACAAAACCACTGCCTATGCTGTTGAAGGTGGCCCAGATACTATGTGAAAGCGTACTAAAGAATTTTTATTCATGCTTGATTCTTCAAAGGCAAGGTACACCTGCAGTGATGTTTCTCAGTACAGAATGGCACGTTGTTCTTACTTTGACATGCGAAAAAAAATTTTTTTTTGATTTGGTTTGTTCTTTTACTGTGTCTTGTAGATAAAAAGAAAGATTGAATGGAGATTTTACCTAAAAAGTCCTACACTGCATAATACACTAAACCAAGCAGACATGTCCATACTTCATTGAAATGCCCATGCCTTGTTTCAAGTACAAACTTGCTCATTTGTCACCATGGAAGCATAAAGTGCAATAACCTTGTCTAAGAATTAAATGGCAGTTATTATAAGCAGAATTCCAGCTTAAACATCTGGCAGTAGATAAAAGCGAGATACAACACACTTTAATGTGACATAAAAATGTAGAGGGCCTTCATACTGCTGCTTTTGTTTTGGTATTCAAGAAGACGCAACTCTGCGGCATTTTTATGTAGTAGTCTGTTGGTGTTTATGTAGTCTCTGTGACAGAAGCACTTGTGAACGGCCATATGTAAACAGTTCCAAAGTCGTACATCGAATACAAACTCGCATTCTGAGCACTATAATACAAGAGTGCCTGGAAGTCAGATTAAACTAACACACGCAGTACATCCAAACATAACAAGTGTGCATTCATAAGCATGTCACAGTACACCGCTGCTTTCATGACATCATCAGTGTAAACATACAAGAACATACTATCTGCGCAATTCTAGTACAAAAGTGAAAGAAAAATATACAAGGTACGATGCCCGAGACATCATCGGGCAAGTCAGACATGCAAATGTACAAAAAGTTTGTGTAAAACTGTCTACACCGGTTATTTACAAACAGCAAAAGGGCACACACATAACATAGTTAGTGCTGTCATGCGTACAATGGTTTCATTGGATAGCAGCGTGATTAAATGCTAAAAGCAATAAACAGCACACCATCATACTCAACCCAAGGTGGTGTTATTTGGCAGTAGATGTAAAACTAAAAAATAAAAACAAAATAGAAACTACTACTGAAAAAAAAAATGCATGAATACTGTTTGTCAATAAAAATACAACGGCGCATCATTATATTTGTTATAAGTAATGCTGAAAGTTCAGTGAGGTGTAGCTAAACTTAGTCGCAACTTTAAAGTCATAATTCAGCTACACCGCATTGTCATCCCAAATTACTTTTGTTAAATAAGACCTCTCATAGGAAGAAGCAGTCCTGGCCTGAGCAATAATACTCCAATAGGTAGTTACTAAAAGTTGGCAATAGTTCTCAGAACATTGATTAAGGAAGATAAAAGCTTAACTTTGGTGCTGTTTAAAATGAGCAAAGGAGTTGACAAGCCACATTTTGGTCAGTTATTCACATCCGCTGTCAATGCATTAGAAAACACTCGCACAAATGTAAACACAGCAGCTGATCTATAAAGGTATCTAGAAAATTTTATATCGTGCATGTCCCACCACTGGAATGCTACCCCTATTTGCCGTGATAATCTGTGAAGCAAGGGAGAACCAAAAACACAGAGGCAAACAAAAAACAGAGCATATAGCACTTCGGCAAATACATCTGATCCTTAAAAGGAACTGAAAAGCCTAATGACAAAAGAGGACAGTGTAATATGACATTAATGAAATGTTCTGTTAGACAACATAATAAAATTTGCAGTTATAAAACACACATTGCCATGTAAAGAAATCTAAAAAAAAGAAGGCCTGTGGTCCACACATTTTGACAATCTGTGTGAAATGCATGAAAGAAATGAGTGAACAATTAAAACAGTAACACGATAGTTTCATAAAGAACCTAAGAAGCATAGCAGAAATGCACTCAGGCTGACAAAAATCACAATAGTTCTGGCTTAAACATACCGTGAATGAAGCGAGCGAGAGCTCATTGTTAGGTACATAGAACAGAGGTAAGAGCTGTTGGCCCACAGACACTTCAACGTAACAGCAACAGTAATTGTAGACTAGTTAAATAGACACACCGTAAAGCTGGTTCAGCCACACAGCAACATGTGCTTTGTTACAGCAGCAAACTGTGTACACTTAAGCAAAGGAAAAGGGACAGTTGCTCTCCTTATGTGCCGCTAAGCTGCTGCTCAAACTGTGCACTGCAGATGCCTGGACGGCCACTGCCTTGATGACTGCGGTGACAATACACTAATTCCTTACTTTTGTCTGTAGAATTCACTGCCACTGGGCCAGAAGAGGTAGTGTCTTTGCCAAAAGTTTCAAAGCCTCTCCACGTGTGACTAGGCCAGTTGTCGGGCTGCTTACTAGGTCCTCTGTAGAACCCTGGTTGAATGAGAGCCACAAAAAGTGAGACGAACGGTGTTCCTAACTCCGGTGAGCTATGGAGCACCCTATAATGGGACCCAACGACAGATCTAGTCACTGGCGCAATGGCTTTAGGATTTCTGGCAAAGATTGTACAGATGTGTTGCAGCCATCGCTGGTTGACGTGGCTGGAGTGAATGGCACTAAGGATTATGTAGTGATGACACATAATACAAAAAAATAAAGCAAACTTCATGAAGTAGTACAAAGACAGGTCCCCAGAAAGAGGCTATGATGTCAGCAAGAACCAGCACTGTAGACCAAATATTGCAGCGAATGCTTAGGCTTCAAAGGATAGGATATCAGCAGAAACTATACATTGTTCACTGGCTGGCAATCAACTGACATTGATTCAACTAAAAGAAGCGCCATTCACTGTAGATCCTATTAAAAAAACACACACACACACACACACACACACACCTCTTTTCCCTCAAGAAGCTTCAATAATCTATTCACCTAATTAACTCGTAACACTGTTGCAGACTGTAAAGTAGATTAACCTGCGTTGTACAGACAGTGCTTTGCTCATCTGCACCACAAGGAGTAAGTGCATTGTCGAAAGGCTGCATGCAACTGTGCAGAGCGGCGTGCATACCGCACCATTGCTATGCACTCTCAGTTGAGCGCATAGGTTGCCAAATGTCCACTATTTATATAAAACACAAAGCCTCGCACGCACACATACACACACAAACATACACAAATAAAAATCTGTAGTTGACCGGCACATGCTTGCTCAATATGTGACAGCTTCGCAGCAGATGACGTTCCCAAGAGCGTTATGGAGAAACCGCAACTAGGTTTGTGGCTTTTCCCTTGACGGCTCGTTGTCAACACAGACGTGGTCATAGCTGCATTTTGTCAAGCAGGCTTTTCATTGTTCTTGCTTGCCAAGAGAATGCTAAAGAAACAATGCACACACGCTTCACACTTCATGCTTCGGCAGGAGACGCGTCTCGACTCTCGAGGGTGAGGGAGAGGCCAGCTGCCCTCCTCCGCAGAAAGAAGTAGAGGATACCAGCCTGCGCCATGACATCGACAGTGCTGGTGGTGAGGAGGTCGCTGGGGCTCTGGCCAACCGCGCCACTGCAGGGACGGATTATGGATGGCCCAAACACGGTAGCCAAATTGTGAAGGGACATCTTGTTCTGTGCTTCGTTGGAGTTGATCCTGTACCAAAGAGAGCACATATGCACACATAAGAAGGTTACAAAAGAGGCAAGCAAAGAACTGGTAGGTTTTGGTCAATATTACAGCAGTAATTTACAGAACCTGGGATGAATGAGGCCAAAGGAAATAGCAGCTGATGTATGCATCCTGAAAATGAAAGGCTTAGTGCACATGTGTTTCTAAGCTACAAGCTGCACAACCAGGTGACAAGAAGGATTTTTTCAAAAGAAGCTTGTATTGGCTCACAAGTTTCAGTGGCGTTGTAGTCACGCAAAAACTCATGTGCGGCGCATACCCACATTGCATATGTGGGTATAAGCCAGAGATATGCAAGTGTGAGCCAGGGACAAGAAAGAAATAAAAAAAGAAAGAAAGGAAGGAAGAAAGAAAGAGCAGGTGAAGGGAAAGCTGCGCCGGTGCTGGATCACGTGACATGCGCGACCAATCATGATCGTTTGGTGTGGCACGGGGAGGAAAAGGGAAGAAAAGGGGGCTGGCGCGCGCTCTGCCGGGCTACCCTTGCCTCTGATCAGTTTTAGCGCACGGATGGGAAGGCTGCGCATGGCGCGTTTCACCGAGGAGCAGGCTGCGTTTGAGCAATGGTACCGTGAACTCGCTCGGGAAAGGGCTCGTCATCGACGTGCCGATTCTAGCGTGAGGGCTTCCGAAGCCGAGGTAAAACGTCAGCGAAGAGCCGTGGACCCTGAGTGGCAGGAGCGTGATGTTGCGGCCAAATGTCACTGTTGTCTTGCCCTCCAGGAACCCGACAACGGTGGTGCAAGCATCGGCAATGCTAGTGCCAATTTCCCCGGTGCTACGGCCAGGTTTCAACATGAGTTTCTCAACTGGAGCTTCGGAGCCAGCTGCAGTGTGAGTGACCGGTTGTGGTTCGAGCACAACGTGGTACTCGTCAGTGCAATTCGTTCCGAGGAACACCGAAGAAACCCAGGACAAGCTTTGCTTACCCCCATTTCCTCGACAGGGGAGGGGCTCCTAATTTTTTTTTTTTTACCACCATGCTACAAAAATGTTCATCACAGCTGAACCAAGATATCAAATGTTCCATGTGTTGCAACTCTTTTTATTTTTATGCCTCTTCAGAGCGGTGCTCTGTCTACATTATCACCAGGATAAGCTGGTCATGACCAGTGGATGATAAAAAAAGAAATACTTGAATACAGCAAAAGAACATGTTGCATTATACCGGTCCTGTACACCTACTGGGTAATTAATGTAAGGGCCCCTTAGCAGATTTTAAAGGAGAGAAGGCTTCATACTACAAAGACAAACTAAAAGTGCACCCCTAATTTGGTAACACTGACTTTTCAAACCACAATGCAGGAAACGGCATCCTTGAAAACAATTAACCACCCTTGTAAACAATTAGTTTTTCTTTCTTTAGCTTAATTCTCTTTTCCTGTTCTTTTCTTAAGGAAAGCGTTTTTGTTCATCTTGCAGCTGACAACTCACATCAGTGGTGCCACTGATGAACTGAGATTTGGAGCAATTTTTTGTAGCAGGAAAAATGTTAATTTTGTAGCAGTTTGGAGCACCCAAATACATATTTCATAGCACTTTAGAGCAAATAAACGCCTACAGCTGGACATGTCCTAGGCTATTTCGAACACTTAGAATTGACAAGTAGCCAACAAAGTGACAAATAAAAAAGGTAAACCTGTTCACACAGTGTGCTGTAATCAGTTTATTTCCAATTGAGTGAAGCTGCTCAGATGTTGCCTTTTCCATATTATGAATTTTTTATTGACAGCTGCCAGCTTAGTCATGTTTTGAGCAAGGCTTTAGAGCTATAGCATCAGTCAGAAACACCTGGCCAGACTCTGTCATGAAAGGGACCCTGAACCCCTTTTTATCAAAGTGGAGAAAGGCACTGGAAGTGAAAATAGGCTATTTCAGAAATCCTTTGCCGCAAAAGGTACTTCAATGCATTCAGCAGAAGCGGAGTTATTGACAATTAAACATGGCCTCCGCTGTGATCCCGTTCCTTCTTCAATGCCTTGCACTGCGAAGGCTGTGGCGGAGAGGGGCGTGGCCACAACGCTCTGCCTTCTGAATGTCACTGTGGTGCGCAGTTCAAATTTCATTTTTGTTGTTAACGTAGATGCCACACAACTTTCGATTTTGGTGCCAACGACATGCTAAACATAAGCCAAATGCAGTTGTCCTCAGCGAGCCGCAGTGCGCTTAGCCAGCGGACTCGTGGCGGCACCCCGCAGCGGCCGTGGTATCTACGATACGTAGCCGACCGCATCTACCAATAGCAGCCACGTATGAGAATCTGCTTTATTAAAAAAAAAGTGTCCAGAAAAGAGTGAGGAACACGGCTTCTGTTGAAAAGAGAGCGTTTGAGAGAAAGGCGACTTCGCGCTCCGCTTGCAAGCTCCACGTCCCGCGTACGACAGCAAAACGTGGCTTAGATGTTCACAGTAGCGTATGCTACCCACCGACTATGTTATTTCACCAAGCCCGAGGGGTGGTTCAGGGCCCATTTAATGCTCTTCTGAGCCAGGCCAGCCTTGATGAGCCCCTGGTAATGCTCAAGCATTGCTTTAGATGACACCAGGCGCTTTTAAATAGTCTGCCTTTCATCATGAAGCTGAAGCCTCTGGTCCGTGACTAGCTGATTCCCAACTGGCACCCACCGATAATTTGGACACCACCAATTCAGACAAGCTCAATTAGTCAATGGCCCATAAATCAATGTATAATTAAGAATGAATTTCAGACACCTTATAGTACGCCATTCAATAATTCGAGCTCCGCCTGCTCGACTGCGTGCTAATTTAACCGCCGAGTTGAGCAAAAATAGCACTATTTTGGCTTTCATAGGTCACTGGCATCACCGCGGCATGGTCGTCGCCAATATTGCTGAAACCTCGTTGAAACCGAAACTAGTTTAATACAGCAGCGACCGCACCCAAACCGTAGGACAAGCGAACCTCGGCAAGCTATTTAAATGAGAGTCCTGCGGGGTTGGTTCTGTGTGGCCAGCTTTTGTTCCTTCACGTGTTAAACAGCAACAAGAGCCCGGTGACTTCCAAGTTGTTCAAGCGCCGCCGACTCCAACCTCGATGTGGACACTGACAAGGGCAATGATTGCTGGTAAAAAAAACACCGTCAGTCGGCTACGATAGTGTGGTCGACTTCTGGGCCACGATTTTGTAGCAATTCATTCCGTCCAATTCTATATATGCTGCCCTTATTATCCATCGTTCACGGCCCAGCTGATACCGCTGATAATGCAGGCAGAGCACCACTCTTGCCAGTGACAAAATGCAAAAAGGAGTGGAACCGGAAAAAGCATCACTACAATATCGCAGTCCTGTTATGTGGCCAGGTGGTGAAGATTAGGTACATGCATTGATTGTACTTTCATCCATCTGTGGCGACAACATGACAATGGTAGCGATATGGACTGACCAGATCGTAGGCAAGCGTATGTGTGTGCAGCAACGCATTGACAAACTTCGGCTTTATTTTTGGACGATCCCTTTCGGGAATACTTTCACTTTTGTGACATTCTGCGTGCCTGGCACTGGCCACATCGTCGGACGATAGCATTCTTTGTACAGTGCCAAGAATGCTGTCACTAGCAGATGCCGCCGCATCTGACGCTAGTGATGCTAAATCCCGCAAAAGCAAACGTATCCCAGAAAGTGGTCATCCAAGAATATGGCACGATTTCTTATCCACTTGTGGAATAAAGTGACTTGTTTTCTGGTGAACTTGGATATTTCGAACTCCCGATTATTTGAACCTTTAGGCTGACCCCTTCGAGCTCAAATTATCGGTCGGCGACATACAGATAACGTAAGGTTAGATTTATTAATCCGCTTTAGTCATGCTTGCTATGCACGCCTGCAGACCACTGCGACCACACACGTATTGCGCAGTCGCTAATTTTGGCGCACTTTGGCGCAAGATCGTGTTTTTTTTATCAGAATGGCCCAGGAAATCTCGTTTGGCACAATTTGGCGCATTTCACACAGAAGTGGGAGCACTGGCACATGCACTGACCCACTCAGCCTACCATGTCTTGTCAAGCATTTAAGGTACATCCAGGTTTGGGCTAATTGGTCTAAACATGATCTAAATTAGTTGGTAAAAAATGATCTAACTCACAGCCTGACAAACAGACAAGAACAAAAGAAAGTTTTAGCATGTCCGATGTTCTGGTAAATGCAGGGGAGCTGGACGTTTCGCTGGATGAACGGAGGCATAAACCTGAGCAGTCTGCACGGCAGTGGCGCACCGACGGGGGGGGATTCGGGGGTTGTAACCCCCCCCCCTGAGGCCGACTTAAATCCCCCTTTTTGTTTAACCCCTTTTCTTTCCTTAGGCATTTGAGTACTGCAACTAAGATGTAAGACGCGTAATCGTCTGCACACTCGCAAAAAGTGAATTGTTTTACAATTTCCCGTGAAGAAATCGAAATTAGTGCTGTTTAGATGGCATTGGCAAATTGTCAACCCCCCCCTGGCAGAGATCCTGGGTGCGCTACTGCTGCACGGTGCAGCCACCTGGTGACATAGAGCTCAACTAGCCAAGCATGGAACTAATATTGCTGTAATCAAGTGTGAAACATTTTAAAAATTTAACAAGACGCATTCATAATTATGCTGCTGCAGAAAATTTACACTAGCAGCAAAGTAGAATACACTTGGTCACTGCTATATAAGCTCGGTGTTTGGTTAAGCTCTACGCCAACAGGTGGCTGCACCCATCAGACAGCTCATGTTTACGCCTCCACCCATTCACCAAAACACCCAGTCCACCTGCACTTGCCAGAATACCAGACACGCTAAAACTCTCTAACGACAGAATCAGGAGCCTATGCTATCTTTATCTATTTCATTGTTAATTTCGCTGTTCATCGTAGAAGCAGCCTTCACAGTGAGGAGCTACGCTCACTCTGTACATGTATTAAGGGTGTGCTGGAGCACTTCACTTATCCAGCTAACCCCAAGATGGTCTGCACGCTTCTTGAGATTAGTTAAAATAGCATTAAATGTTGGCTTAATTCTGTCAGGAGCTTAGTCATAATGCCCATGGTGTCAAGTTGGTGTTCAGCACATCTGTAGTCTCAAGTAATCCAACACCAGTGAACGGAACATAACTAGTAACAACATTTACTGCTAAAAACTACATGACCCCAAGCGGGGAGGAGACAAACACCAGAAGTGAAAGAGAAGTACTCACTTCACCATGTGATCAATCAGGAACACTGTGACATTTTGGTTTACTTCTGGAAGTTTGCTGAAGAGGCTCAGGAGCATGTTTTTCTTTTCCTCTTGGTCATGTTTACCTGGAGGAGAGAAATATGTGCGCACAGACAATGTTATTCAATAGGCATTCTTACAGCTAGCTCTATTTTCTGTAGACAGTTTACGAATAGACTGCTCTGTTTAGTCATAACTACAGATGGTGATTTGACTGATCAGGTTTAACACCTCAAATAATTGCAGAGGCCATGAGAGATGTCATAGTAAAAGGCTCCAGATTAATATTGAACACGGTGTTCCTTAATGAGTACCCAAAGCTAGCTCTGTACTTGAGCATTCCCGCATTCCGCACCCAATGGAATGCGATCAATGTGGACAGGAATTGAACCTGCGACCTTGTGCTCGACACCAGAATACCACTGAGCCACTGCGGTGAGCTTTCATAAATAAAAGATGCAAGGGTTCCCCCAGGAATACATACAGTAGAGCCTTGTTGATACATTCTGGAACAAAAATGCAAAAAAAATGTACTACCGTAAAATTCCCAGCAAGCCCTCTCCCCCTTACGGTGAGAGATAATCCAAGAAAGTTTAGTCGTACGCGGCAAGTCGGACTCTGACGCATCGTACATCGGATCGCATGGAAAATCTCATTACGTGTCTCGCGCTTAATGCACATGTGACACTTCGCACGTTTGATGAAACCGGCCACAGACGAAAGCTATGCCTATGGCAATGGCTATGCAGAATCAGGCCTTGGCAAAAGTACGGCTAAACAATAAATGTCTTTCTTACTAAATAGCATTATTTTATGTAATTCAATATGCAATTTCGTGAACAGAGTGAAGAAAGGGGGGCGGGGGGGCACTTGCCTCGGTAGTTGGCGCCAATTTCAAGTTAATCAAAAGTGGAGGGGGGGGGGGGCACTTGCACGGGTAGGGGTGTTTGCTCGGAATTTTACGGTAACCAGGAAAACATACGACCCAAAGCCTCTAAAAAATTTGCCGGACTCAACTGTAGCTAACATTTACATAACGTGAAGTGCTGCACAAATCATTGAAGCATGAGATGCTGATGCGTGCCGAGCTGGTGGGGCCCAAGCGAACCGAGATGTGCGGTGTCGTTTTTTTGTTGCTTCAGCAAGCTTACGTTTGAGCTCCTTAAATTCAGCCTGGGTCAGCAGCTTCTTTGGACGGGGCATTTTAGTGAGAAATTTTTACGTGCCAACTTGGCGCGAATCGTTAAGGCATGAGACGCTGACGCAACACGCACCGAGCTAGTGGGTCCCGAGTGGCCCAAGACACATTCTGTCGTTTTCCTATTGCGTAGCGCTTTAAGACTGCGATGGGAAACCAAAACGAAACCAAGCTGGTGGGTGGCACCGGACTATGATGCAGCCAGAGCAAAACATGATACTCATTTCGCACCTCCTGCAGCAGGGAATGGCGGTGCATTTGGCGTATCGCCTAATAAAAGCGTGCAGTTCGTTTCCAACGGCACTACGCCACACGCACTGTGAAACAGATCGGTGAAGGAGCTTACTGCAATAGGGTAGGCCATGATAGCTGTGAATGCGACATGCGACAACCTGTGAGGGGATTTGCAGGTACCAGAAAGGGAAACCGAATGCGTGCTGTCATTTTCACGTGACACGGGCGGGCGAGTACTGTGGAGAAGCGGCTATGAAGGGCGCCCACTGCTTTCGATGATGCATGCATCGTTCCTTTTCTTGTTTGCACGGGATCTAGCTGCCGAAAAACATATCCTACGATCACAGTTTGGCAATGTACTGCACGTTGGTGCAAAAATATTGCGTTTTCCAGGAACATATTATAACCGGTAAAAAAGAAGCATAAGTGTATTGAGTCATTTTTTTTGTGTTCTTGATTGCAAATGTAGGCACTGGAAAATCGATTGAATCAGAGGTTCTACTGTATTAAGCAAAACTATAAATTTATACAATTTCTGGCGTTCGGCTGATAAGCGACACATGCACTAGACAGAAGCTAGCCGATTATTGGTATACTTCAATGAATTTTTAATCAACTATTTCCGATTTTGCACAACAAGATCTCTGCACATCCAATTTTACGCACCATCATTTGCATACCTTAAACTATCAGGTGCTATTTCAAAAGGCATACTCACTAAATGCTTCGAAGAACTTTGGATAGAGAACATCAGTGAAGAGGGCCTCTGGAAGCTCTCGCAAGTATAGCTTCAATAAACCCGTGACGTTGTTGATGTCAACCTCTTTGAGTAGTTGCTCAGCTTCATAGGGATCTGTGAGGCATTCAGCCAGAAAAAAAGGCATAAGTCGCATAAGCATAATTTCTGCATAATTCAGTGGTGTTCATGATATTACTGATGCAACACCAGATAGAGCCCCATTTCTGTGCCAATTCAGACTGTCTTTGCATACATGGAAATGTATAACATGCATTTGACACCTAATCACGTAGGTGACATGTGACAAGGTTTTGTCAAAAAAAGTCAATGTGCTTCTTGAAAAGCTGCTGGTGAAGGCCGATAACACCCATTGAGACCAACCACCATGATCAAAGTGTTCTGAAGAGCACCATAAGGCCTACGAAGGCCAGCACTGATGCACAGTGTGTGAGTGCAATAATCAAGATTGCATACAGGCTGTATGAGTTCGAATACTGCACTGAAGCTGTCTGCTGTATGGCCATGGTACTTGGTATTCGACTAGCAGATGAGGCAGGTAATGTGTCTGTCAATAAACAGAGAAATAACAACAGTGCAACATCGAATAGCTCCTGGATGTTTTGTTGCACCCTACAAGTTCTGCACAAGCCCACAAGGGTGTAACAGTGCTGTAGCCAGAGTATGCTACTACATAAGTTGCAGGCTGTTCCAATAACAAACAATAAAGCTTGAATCTGCCATCTCTACCCCATGCATGACCAGAGTATAAGTTAATTATACCGTTCATGTTGTCCAAATTCGTAATAAGAGACGAACACAGGCAAGTGGCCATGCAGTGCGACACCTAACACAGATCACGAGAAACCAAGTGAGCACTTTCCCTACTGACCGTTTTCAAACGTCCTCTTCAACCTCTGAAGGTCTGATGCAGAGCCAGACACTCTGTAGAGCCCCACTTCATTGATACCTCGACGCTCGACCTCCCGGACACATGTGGTGATCACGAACGGCACTGCGCTCTTTTCCTTCCTGCAATGACAAATGGAAAGTTATAGTGCTGTTGACTCAAGCTGCTTCAATCTGTTCAATACTACAGATTTTTGCTTAAATTATAAGAAATTTGAATACAATATCATCTCAAACCAAACTATGGTTACACAAACAGATATACATAGCCACTTATGTTCAAACTGGCCAGTATAGACCTTGTCACTGGGTGAGGAGGAAAGGGCGTGTGACGAGCCTTTCCTCCTCTCTGGCTTGTGCGAGCTAGCGTGGGGCTGCTTAAATGTGTAGGCGTCGCGTGCTCTGGAACAATTCGGCGATGTTTCAGCTCATTATCTGTGGAATTTAAGTGATATCACTTCATACAAGGTCATCGAAGAACCACTGTGTAGCTTTTCAGTGGAGCCGCAACTACAGTATGCAGAAATTTCTCTTAGCTGCACACACATGCGACGTGCATCAGTGAGGGGCCATATTCTGAAACACTCCACTTCGGCAATAGTTTACCTAGGCGATAGTCAGGTTCAATAAATCAACCGGCTGCTTATCTGTGACATCCAGCATGCATTACCAACACGCGCACTCGAACCCTTTGCAACACACGAGAGAGCACACGGTGCGAGTGCAGCGCGGCTCGGGTGTATGGGTTTCAAAGGTATCGGCCGCAGTACAACACAGGAGTGTTTGTCTATTCAATATATGTCGGGAGCATGCAATGACACCGTGATGTCAAAATGATGTGAACCGGAACTACCAGATGGCGCGATTCATTTCCCGATTTTGCTGAACCAGCCAATCAGCGCGCGCCTCAAGGTGAAAGGCGAACTATCGCCGAAGTGGAACGTTTCAGAATACGGCCCCAGCTGTGGTGTGTGTATATGTTGTGAACTATTTTGGCTATATTGGTATTCACTCGACGAAGAGCACCGTCATCTGTGAACTGCCAGTGTTAATTGGAAAATATTCTCACTATCTGATCGCTTGGCACGGGAGCTAAAGCATAAGAGGGCTGGTGGACGGCCAACCCAATGCAATCCCGAAACAACTAAGCATCAATCATTATAAAACATTTGCATCAGCCACCGGCATCGTTCTCATGCATTACACTCTAGTAGACATAAAATCACAATGCTATGTCGACATTAGGCTCCTGTATGAGGCCGATGGTGTGGCTCAACACAGCAATCACTGCGGTTGGTAAACCAGTGTGACACATATAAGCTTTTTGCTTCGGTATTGCCTTTTTGCCCCCTGTAAAGCAGTAATACCCGAAGGGGATCGCATAAAAAGAATCTGATGCCTATTTGTGAGGACACACCGTCGACCCATCTCACGATGATTGTCGACGGTAATGCGTTTAGCATTGCATAAATATAGCGACACAACATATTGCCTCCGTTTAAGCGAGTTATGTATGAGGGGTGCAGTGCAGTGGGATTCCTCTTTCATGCTTCCCTAAGAACACTCTATGCCATCTAGCACTGCCGGCGTGACGTTGCGCGGGGCATCTGAAATGCAAGGCGCGCCGGTGCATGCAAACAGTAAAAAACTCATCATGTGGCAACCGGGCTCCCCTCTTGCGCTTCTTTCTGAACACGCAACGCCATCTAGTGGCACTGCCGAGAAGTCCACATGTGGCCTGCCAGTCGAGAAGTGTGGCGCGCCGGTGCTTACTAATGCTGAAAATCGTTCCCTCGCTTGCCGCACACTCAGTGGCCCATACTCAGTCACCCAAGTTGGCGAGAAGTTAATTGAAGAGGGGCACATACCGAGTGCATTCGTGGCGCAGCTCACTGACGCGTTGACGTGACAGGCGTTCATTTAAGAGCAACACATACCAAGTGCATTTGTGGTGCAGCCTGCTAATGCGTCAGGTTGAAGTCCTCGAGGAACCCTCGTGACGTGGATTCGATTCCGCTCAGCATCAGAGAAATTAAAGGGATCTTTTTGTCATTGTACAGCGACACAATCCCAGTGGCACATGTTTAGTTACCCAAGTTGGCATCAAAGACATTCACTGAAGAGTGGCACACACCTACTGGCACATACCCGGTGACCTAGTTAGCATCAAAGAGGTTCACTGATGACCAGAACAGACCGAGTAACAAATACCCAGTGATCCAAGTCGGCGTCAAAGAGTTTCTTCGAACAGCGGTGCCTACCCAGTCCCTCATCTATTGTGACCCATGTTGGCATAACAGAAGTTCAGAGCAGCATGTATGTACATATTGCCACATTTTTAGAGACCCAAGTTGGTCTGATGGTTGGTTTCGAACCCTCAGCACAGCAGCACGATGCGCTACCCATTCGACCATGGATTACCCAGTGACCCAGTTAGGCGGGAAAACAGTTAGATGCAAACATACATAGGTACAAACATAGATAGCCGGTCACCGGAAAGTGGGTGATGTACCCTAAGATTGCTAGCACATTCATAAAAAGAAAGACTTACTTGCAAACCTGTTGCACCTTAACTCCGAAAGATCCAACGGGTTTACATGACGGAACCCTCTGCAGACCAACATCTGAGGAGTTGTACTTTATGCTGAGGTTGAGCGTGAACTGGAAAAGAAAGCAATTAACAGCAAATCACATTGTAATAACTGCTGCAAAAATCAGTACGAGAATAAATAAAATGCAATGTCAATCAGTTTAACAAGTTTACTCACTGACTTTTGCTGTCTCTGCTTTTAATGAGCATCCAAAATTGTTAGTTTCATTAGGAATGGTTATAGGAATGGCTAGTGATAGACTGGTTATCAGTAACACAGTAGGAAGAGTTATAACAGTCCTTCATAGGCTTCAGTATTCCTGTGAATGTGCCAGCATGAAAGCTACCTAAAATGTTTGTTTAGAAGTAATGCAAAAGACAGTATGCAAAGAAAGGACAGGAGTCATTTTGCACTCATTCCTAATGCAATCCAACTCATCCACCTTTGCTGTTCAAAACTTTTGCCATACACATCAATCTAAATGACACACAGAGTCAAATGAAAGCATAAATTTAGGCAGCATAAATGGCTAGTCTAAGATGACATGACATAGGCGGATGTTTATCTCACTGGATTTTCACAAAGTGATCGTGCTTTTAGAACTCCCTCACTGTTAACATTAGATCTCATTTGAAGCACAGGTCGTGTCACATTTCTATACAGGGTCACTGCTCATATAGAGAACTGCTGTTTGCACAAAATGATGCCTGCCTACAACCATGTTACAGAGATATTAAAAGCACATCGTTTTTCTTTCAGCGTGGAACACCTACGTCCTGCAGGCTGAAGGACTTCTCCTGGTACTTGTCCGTGAGCCAGGAACGACTCATCTCGAAGGCAGCCTTTCCCCGCAGCTCAGTAATGGTTGTGCCGTTCTTAATTTGCTCCTCGTAGCAAAGTATTCGAAGTGTTTGTGATCCGTCCAGGTCAATAACAACTTCCTGCAACAGTCAGAAAGAACCACAGTAACTGTAAATAATCCATTCAAATGGCACTGACAAAATTACATAAGTATCAAAAAAGGTCGGCACTGCCAAATAGCAAGAATGGAGACCAATGAAGAACTAAAGAAGATCAAAAGACACAGATAGCACAATCATTTCAATCATCATAGCAGCCTGATCAGCTCTCCTGCAGTACAGAAGACCATGGTCTGCCAAAGCTCTCCAATAGTCACCCTTTTGTGACAACTACACAGGATTCTGCACTCTACTATTCTGAAGTAACAAACCACTTAATTTTACCGAGATAAGAACACTCACGTACAAAGTAACAGTACAATGGTATCTCAGTCAAGATATAGTCCGCAGATTTGCACCGAAATGCATTGGCATTACACATTTTCCCCAAAAGCTTCCTGTTAGCACTGGAGGACAAAGCTACATGAAACACTGATGCATTTCAGGACAGGTTGCGATGGTGAATACATCAGTACTGGTGGTGATCTCAGGCTTTCTACCCAGTGAACATGTCTTGAGAACTAACATGCTTTAATTCTTCAATGGCAAAATGTGTGCAAAAGTTTGTACGTAATTACAAAGTTAAAGAAATTTGGTTAATTAAAGGCTTTATTGACAATTTTCTCTAGCACATTAGCTGATGTCGCTCGCTGTGAAATTTGGCCAGCATTTATCACTTCGTGTACAATCAGCTATTTTTAATAAAGACAGTTGGTGAAATGCCTTGTACATTATAATCACAGGATGCACAATAACTACCGCTTCCTATGATTTCACGAGTCACTTTCCTATGATTTCACGAGTCAAAGAAAAAAGTTTTATGGTACTTACAACATCAAAATGTGTCCAAAATTGCATGACGAATTCAGTTATGCTAGTGTAAGATCAAAGCAATGAGCTGAAACTTCACATAATATGCAAACTGTACCAGATAAAAAGTGACAACTCACCTGGTTGAAGATTGGTTCCATTGTGTTCTGGCATATTTTCGTCTTGGCCTTCTTGAAGAAATGTCCATAGGAGTCTACTTCAAAGCAAATGTAAATGTCTGCCAAGAAAAAAGAAAAGAAACATTCAGTTCAATATAATTTACAAAAGCAATAAAATCTTGCCTAGGTGAGCAAGGAATATGCTTTGCAGCTTATGAAGCAATATTCAATTGAAATCAGAGCATTTCTTGCATAAGCATGAAGACTACGGCAAACAACAATGTTACAGACAATTTGTTTTACAGCATCTCACCACATTTTTCCAAGCTAAAGTTTATAAGAAGGAAGGAAATAAAGAAATGTGCACAGGTAACTGCTTTGTATTTATATACTTTTCTTTCTAATATTGTGACAATTACTAACACAAAAAGATCCTATAAGCTATTCAGAACGAACAATTTAATGCTTGCTGATGATTTTAACAGTAATGCCCTACACTGAATGTCCCCCTATTCCACTGGCTGATCCAGAGAAAGGACCCTGCTACTCAAGCCAATGAAACATGCTAGCTGACAGTAATGAGCGTGCAGCAAGCTTCTACGCCATGTTATGCCTTCTTCGTTTCTTTTCCCAGGTTTTGGAAAGAAGCCACAAATTGTGCCCACTTATACAAATGTGGTGGCATGTGCATGAAGTGGATGTGACCAACTCTCATGGGAAAAATTATAATTCGTCATCCACTGACCCAGACTACCATAAGAGAGGTAAGACCATGAACATCTTTTAGCCCACCTTTTTTGAACAACTCCACCATATGACTTCTGAGCAGCAAATCTTACAAATAACGTCATTGGTTCTTGAGAAGAAAATAAGGCGATGTGACTCAAGTTCAACAAACCTGAAGGTGTTGTGAGCCCCTGCAAGTTGTGGACAGTGACGAGAAGGTCGCCAAACAGCAGGTCCTCATCTTTGGCTGCATTGGAAGAGGAAGAGTGCCACCACATGTCATAAGACACATTCATAAAAACAATATTCACCTATGTAATTAGTCAAAGTCTGTCTAGTCATAACTATACAATTAGATACCAGAGTGAAATTTCTCCACTCCGAGTTATTTCGACCATTAAGAGGACGACTTTAAGAGAACTAAACCCTTATAATCACAGTATTAGTAAGGAACTGTAACTAATAGTCATTGCATAAGTAACTGCTCTTTGTAATTCTATTCTTTTTATTCTCCTTCTTGCTATCTTAAAAAAGAGAAAAAGCAAGCTAGCAATTATCTGAAAGCTTAAAGAGGAGACTGTTACAAGAGGAGACAATTATGACTGAGGAGTTCTTACCTGTTCTTGTCAGGAAAGATCCCATGTTGGTTCCCATGCACTGCAAGGTCAAGCACACTTGAATGAATAATTGAAATATTTGAGAAGTTTATGGAGCTAAAGTACAGCGTCTAGTATTTTCACTTTAAGAACTTCAAAATAAGATTTTGCATTTACCGCTGCTTTGTTCTTGATGAAATTATGCAAGAATATTGCATGTTTTAGCCCACACCACTTTAAAACCATTTTGCATCGCTGTTTACCTCGTTTGTGCAGACTATCAGTTGTCAGCAGTTAGTGAAATCCGTCAGCATCTTTGGAGTAGCTGACTTGTCTGATGTAGACGTGCACACAGAACACTGGTTTTTGATTACTCTTTTTACACTAACCAGGCAAACAAAAATTATGAATATTTTACTAGACAATTAAAACCAAAGTGATAGAATTTTGCCACACTATCTGAGTGAAAACATGCTGCCGTGACTGCAAAATCTTCTTTTGAAGCTGTTTGAATAAAAATGCAGGCCACGGCATATTCTGAGTGATAAGGCGTGAACAACAAAGCAGCACTTGCCCCTCTCGCTGATGTAATGCAGCTCTGCAGTTCGAGAATGCTGGGTGTTGTGACAACCTGCGGGGCTGCAAAGCAAGATGGTGCAGGTGAGTGAAATACGCAAATTATCATGAGCTGGGTATGAGAAGCAGAGAGGTTGTTTGACCTGGGTGATTCAGGCATACAGCACTTCATTCACATGTGATTCATAGTCTTTTTTTATACATCCTTGCTATTTCAATGATTCTTATGTTTCACCCATGTGTAATAAGTTTTCGTGAGTGCTGTTTTTATATCATAAAGCTCAATATGCCTGTAAAAATGAGTTATTTTTCAGCATTATGTAATGATATGCATACACTGCTATCAAACTGGAAATTATATTGTTCTGTCATCTGTTAATATTTTTTTTGTCTGCTGGTGTTTCTTCCGTACTGCTGCCCGTTGCTATACAAGCGAGCAATTGCCTTGTCAAGCTGCTGTTTCATGCAGCTTATTGCAATTGCCCCTCGCTTGTATTAAGAAAAAAAAATTATTTGATTTGAAAAAACTAAAACAAAAAACAAACATCAAGATGACAGTGAATACCTGTCATGTGCAGGTGGTTGATGGCCTCAATCCACTGGGATCGCTCAAACTCTGACGACAGGAAGAAGTTGTATGTTTTGGTGTTCTTGAAGCCAATCTTAAATGGCAGATTTGGAGAGTGCAGGACTAACTGTGCCTCCTGCGAGTGAAATAAAAATAACCACATTAATTAAGAAACATTCATACTTCCAACTTGTGCCTTACTGTTGAAAATATGTATATAATAATAAAAAACAAGCGATAGCTTACCAGTTCACTAAGTTTCTTTCGATTTCGTTCCAAGTTGCGACCTGGTGGCTTTCCAAGCTTCTGAAATAACAAAAGAGATCATGTGAGTAGCAAAGAGAGAAACCTGCAATGTGTATGTGCATTTCTCTTTACGTGTACGTTTATGTATATAGTCTAGGTATGAAACAGACAAAATAAAAACACTCACGGCATTGTCTCTTTCTTCCTTTGCGACAGCGTCTCTCAGCGTGCTTGTTCGTGACCGCAATTGGCATACATTCACCTTGTTGTCTTCCCTGATGGGCTCCATTTCTCCTGCAGAAGATAACATGAGCAAATTATGCCCCATAATGAAAAGAAATCAAATGACAGCGAATCGTACAAGGCCGACCAGCACTTCTAAAATGCCATGCCTTTCAAAGCAATCACTAATGCTCAAGCAAATAAAGCAGCTTGCAATGCTTTGGCATTACTAGCAGACACAGAGGAGCTTGACATTTGAATAAATGATGACTGGCTTAATTGCAGGGTACAAGGCTCATTTGATAATGAAATCCAGTGACTGTTAAAAAGAATTTTGAATTGCAGAATTTAATGTCCCAAAGCTGGCACAATTGGCTATGAGGAATGCTGTTCTGCACGGCTCCAAGTAAATTTTAGTTACCTGGGTTTCTTATTGAGCCCCCAAAGCACAGTACATTGGTGTTTATGCATTCCACTCCCATTGTAATGTGGTCACTGCGGCTGGGAATTGAACCCCCGACCCAGAAGCACAAAGCCATAGCCACTGAGCCACACAGTGAGTATTCAGGGGCTCTCATAGCATTTCTGCAATTCTATACTTTACATGAATAACCTTGTAACATCAGCTTCAGTGAATCTGAACACTAGAAGAACTTAATAATTTACACAGCTTATAAATACTGAATAGAACATCATACTGCAATACCCTATAATTTCGCACACCCAATTGCTCGCAAATCGGAGACTTTGGGCATATTCTAGGCTACAAATTTTTGCGATTTCACGCAAGTGCAGTGTGGCCCTGTTGGGCTGCAAAAGCTCCTTTTGCGACAAACAATGAGATGTCATATGACAGTAGGCTTCTCGGCTTCCTGGGTCATTTGCTACTTTCAAACCCACTGGAGCACAAACCTATGACCCATTACAAAGAGAATGTGATCATCCCCCTATGCAGAATGACAACGAAAACATTCTGGCTGCCCTCTGCTAACCAAGAAGGCCCTGTGCTTGTTTGATGTCTTTGTGGTTCTCCAAGCTGACATTGTTCTTCAGAAACTTAGACAACATTTTTTATGTGTTCATGCCTTCTAGGTGTACAGGCCATCTGCAGCCCGTAGAAGTGCACTTTAGCAGAATATTCAACTCCGAAATGACGAACAAGTTCATCTATTGGTATGCTGACTCAATCGTGACACAGCTGAAGCAGGGCAAAGATGACAAAGTGCCTCTAATGGCCTCACTGAGAAAGCCACTGCCTGCCGACTAGCTCACTAAAGTATGACACTCCCTCTTTGTGAAGCCGGAGATTCTCTAAACAGCATTTGAGAGGACTGGCATAGCACAAGCGTGCACAGCTGAGTAAATCTGACGCATCATAGTTTAGAGGGTACAGCCAGCAGAACTGGCCAGGAAAATAAGATCTAAGTTTTCAACATAGTGTCTATGTTTGTTACTTGAAAATATTGCACGCCCTTAAATTTTGCGGCATTTTCCAATCATGAAATTCGCATAAATGAAGGGCATGCAAAAATAAAAGACTTTACAGTAATAGGAACAGTAAAAGAAAAAGATTACATGCAATGTGGTGACACTGCTGCTCACAAGCATGGGAAATTATTTACTTATATGCAACTTTACTGCTTTCAGATAATGATGGGACTTACCAGTAGCGTCAATGAGGGTAACAAGGCTAAGAGGGATATACCACTTGACCTCAAAAGTAAACTTTTGCCTGGAAGAGAAAAGAAATGTGCAAGGTACATATGATTTGTTACTAGATTTTCATCGCCCAATTTTTTATAGACAAATTTCAGCATGCAATAAATGACAGCACAGATTCTTTCTGGCCCTCCAAACTTCCAAAATATTCTCAAGACAAAAACAATAATACTAGTTCATCAAGCACCCAGAAGTGGCCATCAGGAAACGTCAAACACTGCAGTGCAACAGATACATGCAACAAACAGATGTTCAATCGGCTTCATCTTTTTCCATGTTTGCATCAGACCACAAAGGTTTGTGGAGTAATAGGATCGTTATGCGTGTAAATATACACGGCAGATGTAATGGCTGCAGCAATATTTTGTTTTATTGGACTCCATTCGCTCGAACCTTTGCGGTTCCGTGGGGGTGGGGGTTATATTCTGGCAAACCAATGTCTAAACTATAGCATTTACACTGGGTCCTCCTGGCACACTAAAAGATGTGAGTCAATGTTTCTCCATTCCCAATAGCAAATAAACTTCTAACTTCAACTTAAATTACTATGAACACAGTGCAGTATAATTCTAGCTTACACAATGATTACTAAAGCACGAATACAGAGTACACAATTACAATGTCACCATAAAAGTGTAAGCTGCACAGCATTTTGAGCGAGTGCTGCTGAAACAGGAGATGAAAGGATGAGTAGTTCATACAGACAACACATAAAACAACAAAGATACGTCTACTGTCATCATGAAGGAGACAAAATGAATATCATTAGTCACAGTGTAGAATAGGTTGTCAGCTGATTAAGCATATTTGCCAAACTTTACAGCCCCGAAATAACGATTAGAAAACATAGGAAAGTGCCCCTTAAATATGCATTCTGGAATGATCACTTCACACATTTTCAGTAACTGTCTTTCTCAGGATGTTCACAGTAAATCTGACGCTTATAGGTGAAAGACGAAAAGAGACCATAACTTCAGCAAAACTAAATTTATTGGACGCATGGAAAAGGGACATAAAGCCGAAAAGATGACAAAGTGAAATCACTCATAGATACCAACCTCAGCACAACAACTGCCTTGAGGTGGCTCCGCAATTTGCCACATGCAACCTTAACACTGTCTCGAGAGGGAGCCGCAAAAGCAGGCAGAATCTTCTCTATCAGCTGCATTTGGAGTTACTGGCATTGTGGTTGGTTACCTACTCAATCACGACTCACACATAACTATTCATAGGATTGCAATCAAGGTTACTAGGGGGCCAAACGTTGGGACCGGTGAAATTGTGAAAATTTCTCGCACAACGACTTCTGAGATTTATCAGCGGTGTGGCAGGGAGTTGAGTTTTGCTGCCATATGTAGGGTTGTCTGGCAGCCGCCCTCCCAACCCAAGGCTTCACAACAGTGCACAGCAGCTCCACATACCCATTCGAATTGAGCCTGAGTCCCTGTGGAAATACGTGTGGGGGCATCTCATCACCTTTACTGGAGTTGCATCCAAACACCATCACACTTTGGGGAAACTTGGTCTTCATGACACGCGGAACATAAAACAATATCTTCAGCCACGACTTCCTTGTCTCCATGCCACCTCTACATTTCATGTCGCATCAATTTTACGATGTTCAAGGTGCACTGAGCAGCTGTCTTCATTGCGTAGTTTGGCTGCTCGGCACAAATCGTGAAGCAGGTAACTCAATATTTTGGTGGTTGCCTCACGTCCATTGCAGTTCCATTTGATTTTGATGGGATTATCAGAAACAATAGATAAAGATTATATGTAAAATAAAACAATACATATTGACAATGCATATTTCTATCTAACTGTACTAACTGTCAAATTTACCAGGAACACCCTGTATTTCTGTGTATTAATAAAAAATGAAGTTTTACCGTGACAAAAAGATAGCAGACAAAAAAAAATCTTTCTTTTTATGAGGTACAGCTTTGTCAATTCCAGAGTTTTTTGATATTGTAGAGTTCTGTGATGTTTTGATACACTGAAAAATGAAAATTGAAGATCAAATTCAATACTTTGCCTCTGCCAGTTAGTAAAGTCAGGTTCACCTTCCAGATGCAATAGGTGCCCTCGGAGTTGGTAAGGAATCGGTTTGTCAGATGGAAGCTTATGTGTGCTCCCCCAACAGACAGACAGACAGGGTAGCCAAACATAGAACTTACTTGAAATCTAAGCAACAAAATGCCAATACGAAAATTTTACCCAGACCGTGTAGCTCGACTCACCTACTGGAAGGTTTGTACTTGGCACAGACAATGACGTCATTGAAGAGGAAAAGGTGCCTGAGCTTCCGGTGTCCCTCGGAGTATTCCACAATAAAGCTGTTTTTCACGACATGCCTAGGAGCCCTGTCTTGATGCTGGAATGAAGTAGCGGACATGGAAGCATGGTCATTAAGCCAGGCTTATTTATTAGAGCAGGAGTCAAAAAGTGTGCCAGCAAAATGTAGAAAGCAAAATGAGAAAGCCAAAGGCAACTATAAAGATTTAAACTAATTAGTGGTAATAATATATTAAGCTTCTTATCACTAAGGAAAGAAAATGAAATGATGTACACAATAAATTCTGCTACACTTTAGGAGTCAGTGTATGTTCTTAAACATTATGAAATTCTTAATTAAGCTTAATCTTACTTTTATATCAGTTCGCTATTTTTAGTTAGCTTTTCTTTCATTATTTTGGTTTACCATCCACTTACTTCAAGTTCATAGCTTTCAGGTTACGACTAACGACATCTTGCCACAAGCCAAAATAGATTTTCTTTAGCCAAATATTCATTAACCCGTTGATTGTGTAGTTTTCATCTCTCCAGACTACAACACAAAACCATCTAGGTAACAATGTCTATGACCTTGACTATTATATGTCCTTGATGTATGTCCCAAACATTGGAGTCAAGGTTCAAAAATTAATCGTTTGCTATGTCTAACTACAGTTAACAAAAGATGTGATTTAAATCATAAGTCCACGAAGGGTAGTTGTGGACACAGTTTTTGTCTGACAACATGTTCGCTCTAATATACTTACCGGGAACATGCTTTCTGGTGAGTTGAGCTTGAGTTCATTCAGGAACCGCTGCGTGAGCTTTAGCGCTGCCCTGAGGTTGTTGTAGTCATGATGGCTGCTAGGTATGTAGTGAAGAAGGTCCTGAAGAAAGAAGAAAAATTACCACCTTAATCCACACAATCGTAACTACAGCCAATAAAGACCAACTTCTTGATGGAAAAAAGAAAATGTCAGCCGGTAAACAAAAACAACAGCAGCAAGCTGTGGCTTGTGATAAAGAAATAGGTAATAAAATATGTGAGACCAACGATTTAGAACTACAATGGACACAAAAAATCTGTCAGAAACATTAGCAGCAATGAATATAATACTCACATGAAGCACCAGCGCATTTTTCTGCACCCTCGCCACTGGCTTGTGGAGCAAATCTGTAATGAGAGATACGTTGACATGCAAAAAAATTTGGCCACGAAACATGAGACATGAGGCTTTGATGAAATTTAGCGTTTTCGAGGTCAAGCTTGATCAGCAGTTAAATTTAATATTAAAGCTGGGTCAGAGAACATAAAAGCACCTTCTAATGTGGCTGGCTGTCCTTTCGATGTGTTTAACTTTATGTTCTGAAAAGAAAAAGAAAAAAATCAATCCATTATTGTGAGAGAAGGAAAATAACTGTTTCAGCACAAGATCAAGAAATTGCAGGACATAAGACGTTGCCAATAAAAGAAATGGTAATTTCACCTTGAACAGCTCCTCGAACTTCATATTTGATGCGTTGCAGTGCCGCACAGTCTCAATGGCCTTGGAATAGTTCTCCAAGAACAGCTTGTAAACTTCGAGGCGACTTGCCTGTGTTGCAGGAAAAACAACAAGCAAAGAAAAAATTACATGCCTGAAGACGCTGTGTCACTTACAGCTTAATATAATATTGACAAAGTTGCAGTCGGCGTTTATAGGCCAACAGTGCTGTTTGAAATCCTCTGCTGTGCAAAACTGTGAACACACTTGCACAAAACTTTGCAGTACGCCTCCATATGCGCCACTGCTAGCATGCGGAATGAAGTCACATTTATGTGATGCAACAGTAGCATATCGGTGGTTTCGGAAATTGGGAAGCTAAGGCAAATAATGCCTATGGGATTCTTTTTCATTTCTTGATAAACGGAGCCCTCCTTATGATGGGGGCAATGCACCCACCAGGAACTTAAAGTTCTCGCCGATCGTTGGCTTGGCATCCCAGTTCTCGCAGTTCCTGCGCAGGCCATCCCGGAAGTTCTTGTGCGTATCGTGCAGCTGCTCGATCTTGTAGAAGATGGTGTCGATCTCCTCCTTGGACAACACCGACTGGTTCGTCCCGATGGCACTGGTCAGGGCACGAGCGTACTGTGGGCAACAAAGAAAGTCGTTGAACAGGCAGCTTTGCTCTCTCACTGTTCACGATGGGCACAATCACAAAGCAGCAGGGCTGAATACAGCAATTAGTACATTGGTAAGCTTGGGTTAACAGCTTTTTTTTCCAATACATGGTGGCAGGATTTCAACAGGCTGATGAAAATTAAGAAAGCAATGTATATGTAGATATAACACTGCACTTTATCAAGACAGCGTGCTATATAAATGAATTTCTGTCAAAGTATAAGCAGACATCATAAGCAACGTTATGTGAACTGAGAAATGAAAGGAAGGACGGAGCTTATAAGCATATTTGTCAAAGTTCTAAGCTTTGGTCAAAATATCACTTTCCGAGACAAGAGGCTGCATTTCCAGAAAGACTGTTGCAAAAAAAGATAATGTATTCAGAGCTAACCCCCACTAAATTATCAATCAAGTCAGTGTTTTATAAGCAAATCTCCGTGAAGGTGACAACAGACATCATAAGCAACAGTATAAGCTGAGAAATGGACCAAAGGACAGTGCTTTTAAGTGAACCTGCAGCAGTAACACAGCTTTGCGAAACCATTTGAAACCTATCACAAGCACCAGAGGACAGCTGCACAAATCCCTTTGGTACCTTTCCTTGAAGTGGAGCTGCACTTGTAATGAAGATGATAAGGGCAGCTCATTAAACGTAGATGCACTGTTGCACAAGCTGTCATCAACTACTACAGCTTGCTTACCTGATTAAGGGTGTCGAGGCAGTCCACGTATGCTGTTTCACTTTCGATGATGCTGCTCACGATACACTTGCACATGGTCAGCATCTCTGCCTCCGATTGGGAAGCCTCCTGGACAGACTCCTGGCAATGATCGAAAGACAGTGATAATTTAACGTATCAGGACTAGTTGCTGGGCTAGTTGGTTCATCTTATTCCGTAGTGTTAAGACGCTCTTTCCTGTCATGATCCTTTTTTTCCGTCCTTGGTTGCATCTTAACACTATGGAATAGCAGTGATAATTGAGGCTAAGTAATGAGAGTAATGCAATAAATGTAGACAGGGTTAAATAGCATGACTAGTGAGCGACAAACAGACCACAACAATAATAAATTTAGAGGGTGACAAGCTCACAGTTGATGGACCACAAGAGGCTTCACATACCCGCGGTCTTTGTTTGATCGCTAAAGTTTTCAATGAATAATTTCCCCAACTTGCACAGTAGTCTAGTGCATTGTAATACAGGCAGCTACTGATCACTAGTGCATGTAGCCACTGCAAAACACCAATTTTAATTCATTTCTCTAATCTTCACTTCAGATGAATATGCAGTTTAGGCACTATTTGGTCTCCGATGTCCTTGCACCAAAAGCGTCATCAATTATCATCACTACACCGAAGCATCAAAGAGGCTCTCTATAATTACATGCTGGTCTCAATAACACAATCATGCTGCATGCTGCCTGGCTGCCGACATGATATGTCGATGTCTCTCAATAAAATGCACAGAAGCGGAAGGGCCTAAACAATACAACTGGTCCAAAGGTAGGCACAGTGCTGAATGACAACTAAATCTGCAAATGAATGAAGGCTTGATCACTGAATGTTTCTGAACTCTCTGGAAGTAGACGTCCATAACATCGAATGTGAATGTTCCATCAGTGAAGGTCCAAGACACACTCAGAGGACCCATAAACAGATGTACCCATTTTTTTCACAGAAGCATGTATATCCACTTGATGATTGAGAATCAAAGCGAAAAGAGGATCTGATGATTTGACCATTGGTACTTACATCCTGCTCGCTGTCCCTAGATCCCTTCTTCCTTGCTGGGGGTGTGCCCGTACTGAGGAAGGATGCAGACTCCACGGAGCTGCTGTACACACCTGCATAAGAGAAAAGGACAGAAAAACACTTTGTGTGAGAAAACACTAGAGCACTGCATCGAAAGAAGCAAGAGGCTGCAGAATAAACATGCAACAGGGTGAGGGAAATACAAACAAAATTATAGAACAATACGACCCAGTGTGATAACCGGACAATAACATCGACAAGTTGTTGACTAGGCCACAAAAAGTTATTTTTTCTTTTATTACAACGATTTGCAGCAAAAAAGTTTCAAAAAAAAATGTGGTTGATCCCTCTTATATAGGAATCGGTATAGAACACGAAAGTGAAACGTGTCTTCACAGAAGTAGTGTAATGTTTATTGCACATTGATATATAATGTCTATTGGTGTTTTGTGGCTAAAGCGCCCTTAGGCGTTGATGCACCCACGCTGACGCCTGGTGGCACGTCTCCACCATCACGACTACCAACGTCGATGACCATGAGCAACCGTCGTGCATATGGAAGCTGCACTACGCTGCACACGCTAGCACAACGCGAAAGACGAAGCACGTAACTGACACACTAATACAACGCGCAAGACAAAGCACGTAACTGAATCGTCACCGAGTCAAATCAGCGCGTACAGCGCGTCGTAATTGCAGCCTCCGCGATCAACTTCAGAAACATTTTCAGAGCTAATTGCGGAGGCCACGCTCCGCTGTGCTGAGTACGGTGAACGCCACCTAGGTGTTGTTGGTAGTGCTTCTTGATGCCAGCGTCCCTTCGAATGCTGGCATCGAGGCGTCGTAGTGCTGAGACCACCGAAGCGTTCACTGTCGGTGCGCGTTAGTGTCATAATGCAGTACTTCTCTTTTCTGCTCGTAGGCGGCGGCACCGCCCCGAGCAAGAGCGCGGGTACACGGAGGAGTGTTAGATATATAAGGCGCGTCTGTGTAGCTCTCTGCAAATGCGTTTGTGGCGCAATGGGTTAAACGCTCGGCGATCTATCGTCGCGGACCGAGAGGTCGTGGGTTCGATTTACAAATTTTGCATGTTTGTGGAACTTTTTCTTCTGGTTTCTTTCTTTGTATTATGTTCTATGACGTATTTCCGTGACGGAAATACGTCAGTGAAGTCTTGGTGGACCCCGGCATAAAACACTTTCGTGTTAAAAAAGGTTTTCCACCCTGCACTGTGTGAAACTGCAACAGTGTCTCTAACAACGTGCTGTCAGTCACCCGGTCATGGTTGTACAGTCTTCTGATACATATACGGACATCACATTGGTTTTTCTTAGCATCCTCAGTGAGTTGTTTGCAATGCATCTTTTCATAAATTTGTAGTTTGTGCTGTCATATGAACGAATCGCCTTTTTGAATTTGGATGTATATGCACTGTGCAAATGATAATCACAATCAATCTCTGAAAACTGAATGGAGTTATCTATTTGGGAACCCAACCTAATGGAAAGCAAGCCTAAAATTTTCAGCTCGTATCTCAAGGTCGCGTTGCTGTTGATGATGTTGTCTAGCATAAGGCTGACTCCTGACCATTGGCCAGCAGATGGGTCGAGTGAATCACCAGCCGCCCTCCGGCAAAATGCTCTCCGGCCTTTTTCGAGAGAACAACCGCAGCCGAGTGGTCTGCACAGCCTAGCAGGAGCTCGCGCACAGCCCAAGAGCGGGAGGCCACCGAACAGGGAGTCCGCTGCTCGCTTCCGCCCTCCGTCTTGTCGTGCCGACCATAAATCACCGGGAGGGGACAACAGTCTTGGAACAGTAATGTGGGGGGAAGGAGAGGGTAGTGCGCGCAGAGGCGTATAGGCTACGAGTTTTTCTCTGTCAAAGCGCAAATGCGACCAGCGACAGTTGAGCCATATTTATTACGCCGTACAGAAGATGACCGAAAGCGCGCGCGCGAGCGATCCATGCTTTACACAACCAGAAGTGTCGCCTGCGTCGCACGAGAGGCTGCAGAGTATGCGCACGACGACTTCAAGGAACTAATGCAAGGAACCAGCGCGGTGCGCGTGACCATCGCGAACGACGGGAAGCCGCGCGTGAGATCTTTGACGCGTACATTATTAGCACGCGGAAATTAATGGCATTCGCTAATTCAGAACCTACCGGCAAAGCACACGGATCGAATGGCCGGCTGTATTTACTTCCTTATAGACGGTGGTCGGCTACTTTTCTGCTGTGATCGACATGACGAACACGCAGGGGTTTTCTTGTTCACTACTGCGCAGTGGTCGCCCGAGTCCACGCAATAATTGGTGCACTGTGAACACCGTTGTGTATAAAGATGCAGACTCGTAACGTGGCGGGTTACTGCGCGGCAGGCGAGTACGCCATCGAGGTTGCAACCTTGTCACGAAGGGCGCCGCCCCGGTAGCTCGGCAAGGCGTTGGCCGCTGTTCGCCTACGCGTCAGCGTGCGCAGCCTCGCATCAACCGCTGTACGCCTACGCGCGGAGCGCTCTCTTCTGACCTCGCGGTCGTTAGCACACGCACAGAATTCTCGCCGCGTTTCACAGTCGTCAAAGAAACGAGCGTCGATCGAGAAGCGTGTGCATTGCGTAAGTGCCGTAACGCGGTCTTGCTGCTAAGGGGACAAAAACAAGAGCAACCTGTCGGTCAGGGGACTGGCAGGTGTTCTCGCTAGATCACTTTCGGGGATACTACCGGATACTACCACATTCGAGAGAATTCGAGTCACTCGATCGGCACCAGACACGTTGGCGTTTATTGCCCAACAGCGTTCTGTGCCGAGAATATCGCTCCACGGTAAAGCACATGTGGATTAGGCCTTTTCCATCCACGCGCCACCGCCGCTTTTGGTCGTCGAAAAAAAAAAAAAAAACGTACGGACGACTGTCACGCTAACTTAATATAGTGAGAGAATGGATCAGAAGATAGGCAGGAAAATCAGCATTTCGATGAGGCAAGAGGAGGGAGAAGGGAGGGACAGTGTACGGCGTATTATTCAGTACGACCACGCAAGCAGTGGCTATATAGATTACCTTGAGGAATAAACACGTGGGGCGCAAAAGAAACCACGCACAAAGTTTGCGCCATCCATCTATGCATGCGACCCTGGAGAGAATGTGGCGTATGAAAGAGGTAAAGCGGGAGGGAACCTTTACACACGCAGATCTGCCGTACGTGTAATATTAAATTACTGAAAAAATGAAACCGCGTTAGGGAGCTTGACCTTGGCAAAACCCGGGAGCTGTGTGATGTAGTACGTGTTCAAGAACCAGCGCATACTTGCTACGAGATTCGCCTGCCGCTGCTTTCGTTATAGCACCAAAACGCGCTCTAAGCATTGGTGCAGTGCCATTGGCGACGAAACTATTTAGCCGCTTGGAAACGACTCTGAGAACCAACAAAAGTGAGCTTTAGGACTTTGGAGTAAGGGAGATATAAATCTTTTTTTTTTTTTGGGGGGGGGGGGGGGGGGGGGGGGGGGGGGCGTTATTACTGCGTAGGCAGTGACGCCATCCATCAGCTGTTTGCTTTTGCCGACATGCTGGCTTGGGGATCAGCTTTGTGTTGTATGCCAGCTAAAACACTAAAACTAAAGAGCTAAAACATCTCCAAATTGTTTCTCAGCAAGCAACAGCAACACATTTAAGCAGCGCTGCGCGCTGGCTCGCACAGGTCATAGAGGAGGAAGAAGCGTTGGCTGTTAATTGGGCCTGTTGGTGCATCATGTAGTGTCGTCCACCCAGTCACCGTCGACGATATCTGCCGTAACAGAGGATAACTGATGCGCCGCACCGGCGTCATGCACATCTATTGTAAGCGCGGAGGCAACTGAGGCAAACAATGGACGCGTCACCACGTGATCAGACATGGCGGCGTCCATGGGATCGCCGTGAAAAAGGGTCTATAACACATCCCGAAACATCCTAATATATTCTCGTTAACAGCAGCTCTAGTGGTGATGTCTTGAGACGCTACGATAAAGCATTGCACGCTAGAAACGAATGATGTTTCATTCGTCCATTTTCGCTTCGCAAGACTTTTCGCCTCTAATAAGTAAACAAACAAATTAATAATAATAATAATAATAATAATAATAATAATAATAATAATAATAATAATAATAATAATACAATAATAATAATAAAACAGGTACAGAACCGCATAGGCATCAACGCTTGTGTTCGTATCGTAATCACACGCACATTTTATGTCCCTTCAATGTGAACAAGCTTTCACTACAACAACGTAAAACTCGTATTTTTTTATTTTTTTTTTAATGCTTGCCGGTTGACGCCTATATGTCAACATTTGACTTCTATTTCGTATCGTGCCCGAATCCAGCGTTGCGCTGTGACATTCTGAAACGCACATTATTTCTCGTACGCGCGGTAAACAGCACTCAATATTCGTTCCCTCACCCCCGACGTCGGCCCGACGACGCCAAGACTCGATCTTCGCGACAAATTTCCTTGATCATCACCGCACGACGACGGATCATTATTGCCCCCCCCCCCCCCTCTCCACCCCAGCTGTTACACCCTAACAGCACTCAACAAACACAACGACACGAAATCAAATCGATAAAAGAGCAGTCACGTACACACGCAGAACTATGAAAGTGTGAACAGTCTGACAGCGCATCATCCATCGAGTCCGTAAGCAAATTAGGCGCCGCGGCGCGCGTAGAATAAAGACCCCACAAGCCGAGAGACAGGCCGTAATCAATATGCTAATTTACACTACAGTCGCCGCGTATCTCTCCTTACCATATGTACCGCCTCCACCCCCTCTCAACCCTTGAGACAATAAGCCATCAGTATACATAATGCGCTTTACGCGTCGCTGCCGAACGATTGTTTTTCGTTTTTCTTTCCTCATACCGGCGACTTCTGGGCGCCCTTGGGATGCCACGCAAAGGGGACCCAGCGACTCTCTCTTGTGATCAGAAAATGGAAATGTAAAAAAAGCTCGCGAGCGCTTGCGGCCCCCGCGAAACAACCAACAAACTCCGCTTTCAGCTAAATGGTTCCCAAGGCGAGCGTCGGGTAAGGACCTTAGCGTCGGGTGTAAGGACCTTAACGTCGGGTGGGGGTTGAATGGCGATGCAGCGGGCCAGAAATTGAACGCCGAAAAAAGTAGAAAGGAAAGACCGAAGAAAGGCAGGAAAGACGCGAGTAACGCGAAAGGGAATGCGACGCGACAAGGGTGCTTTGAACCGGGTGGTCCCGCCTCTCATCAGAATGCTCTTTCATGCGAGAAGACGATTACGGGGACGGCGACGCCGACGAGGCAAAGGCAACGTGGGAGAAAGTGAGCTAGAAAAACCGCTCACAGTTTCTTCGCTCTGGGAGCGAATTTTAAAGGGACAAAAGCGAGGCTGCGAAGGAGAGCCTGAAAAGCTGGGCAAACGGAGGCGCAAAGGCGACGTCCTCTTCGCGCGATCATCGCTTGGTTACTTTTTTCGCTTTAAATAGTTCTAAGCGCTACAGCAGAAACGGAGGAGCTGGGCATTGAAATGAAGAGACACTATAGAGGCAATATTAAGTTAGAATTCGCAATTCTTTTGCTATGAGCTATATGCACGCCATTCCTGACTTTACACCTCAGAAGCAGCAAACAGACGACGTCTGACTAGTCTAGACTGGTCAGACGTCTAGTCTGACTAGTCAGGCGTCAGGTCTGACTAGTCAGACTAGTCAGGCGTCAGGTCTGACTAGTCAGACTAGTCAGGCGCGTGAAAATCTCACGGCCAGAACACGGCCGTGAGATTTTCTTCTTTCTTTTTTTAATTTTTCAAATATATGTTTCATCGTAGAAATCGTTTGTTTTGGCTAGACACCCTTAGCCAGTTACATTATATGACGTACGGAATATGACTAGTTACATCAAAGGCTTGGTCTACGTATGCTTATGGTTGGAACACCTCTATCCTGACTCGTAGGACCCGGGTTCCGAACGCGTGGGTGACATCAGTATAGAGTGATAAAGTATCTTCTAAAAAGTATATTTGCGTTATGATGAAACAAAGAGGCCGATTGGTAAAAGACGAAAAGAAAACCAAACTTCAATATATTTAAACTTCGCGCCTAAACCCCAGCGCCGGTCCGTCGTGACGCAATAAAAGTTATCGAAACAGCAAGGTTGAGTCTCGAGTTCCTTTCGAACACGATGTATACATAATAGTAAGCTTGCTGCCACTCGTACCAACGGAGCTATATGATAGACAGAAACATGCGTCTGCTATCACAACTTCTCGTGTGACGTGACAGTTATCTCCAGTTCTAGAGTAAAGAATTCCGATGCTATAGCGCATGCGCGTGAATGCGCGTGGTGGGTATTTTTCAATACAAGCTCAGTTGCAAGCGAGCGTTTTTCCTGTCCCGTCTCTTTCTTTCCGTATCACTTCCGCGCTCCTCTTTGCAAGATACGATGTAGACAGCCCATCTTCGCATATATACAAACTTAGATGGCCTTGAGCAGATTCCATCATATATCCGTGGATGACGTTACGTACGGCGAACTGGGGTGATATTCTGGATAATAATCAAATTCCGCCACACTGTCCACTTCCCTTAACGGCGGCATTTTGAGCCAATCAGAACTGACAACATGGCGAATTTGACAATCATGCAGGAACGTCACTGGGTGTTGCGCCTTTCGTTTTTTGCGTCACATCCTGCTTATCAAGCGCCCTCTCGCGGTAAGAGTGACTTTCTTTCCAATTGCGGAAAGGTAATTTACTAATACAGCTCAATTTATTTTTCTCTTTCGTGTCTCTCTAAAATACTGACCGGATTTTCAACCGCGCAGTCTCGCAACTCGATTAAAGCAGTCCCGCTTTTCCTCGGTCCCCCGCCTCGATCACCAGAGCAAATAAACATCTCCGGCCTGCCCCGACGTCATCATCATCCACTCCGCATTACCGGCAGCGCGGCTCGGTTAGCCCGGTTCCACGGCGAGCCTGCCAGCGGCGCTTCTTTTCTTCCTGGTTCCCGGCCCTTTGTGTTTTAATTTAGCGCGAAACCCGTTCGCCCGTTCCGCTCCTCCTCGCCTCATCCGTGGAGATCGGCAGGCGAAATAAAAGAAGACGAGCCGTTCTTGTTTACGTTCGCGCCGCCGTCGGCGACTGCGAAAGCGTGCGCCGGGCTCGCGGATCCTTCCTCGTCGCATAATAGCCGACGCGGTCGTAGCACGTCCGACGTCGTCCCAATTTTAGCGGCTGCGGGCGAGCACGCATTGAAAAGCGAGCGCAACAAAGCGGAAGGCGGGGCGAGTGAAAAAACACAGGGACGGCAGGAAGAGACGTACTGCAGAAGTGGGGAACAGATCGGTTGCACAGGCCAAAATGATGATCTGGCTCTCTATGTGCGCATGCGCCGGTGTTTTCCGCCACGAGCACTGCCTCTCCACGTTGCGTTCTTTGCAATCGCGATTAGATGAGAAAAGCCGGGGCGATAGTTGGCTTAGTCGGCGACAAAAAAACGTGATGGAATTCGACCGCTGCGAGATCTTCGAACCGCACGCCGACAACGGGTTCTCCCGGCTCTCCACGGTGCTCGTCTGTAGTTTGCCTGCCCACCACGTTCGTCTGCAAGCACTTGTACCCGATGGGCAGCCATGTTGGCGATCTGAGCCAATCGGAGCTGACAAGATGGCAAATTTGACAGCTTCTAGAATAAAATAGTATTCACGTGACGTCACCATACGCCATTTTGCTGTACTATTCTCTGCTCCCACTGTGCTTTTGGAGATAAAGTGGATAGAGATAAAGCGCAACGTTTCACCGTACTGGCTGTACAATGAAATGACGGCCACGATGACGTCAGTGTAGAACTAAGCGTGCTCACTCCCGTGTTCGTCCTGCAAGCGCCAACACCACTTTAAATGTTCTATATAGAGTAATCGTATATACAAAAAGCGCCAATACGGGCGCCGTCGCGGGACGCGTAATTACGCGTCCCTATTACGCAGGACGCGTAATAAACGCCCTTCAGACGTTCCGAGCCGTCCGTATTATAAGCTGGCTCGATTCACAAGCCACGCGTCTTCTAGGAACTGGATGTTCTGTAACAAGTCGCCGCGTCGGCGTGGGGCGCGTCTGCGTGATTTTACGCGTATACACGCACATAAATGCACGCATGCGTATACATTCGCAGCGCTCGAGCAATGATACAGAGAGTGCGCCGGCTGAAATTTCGCAGGACGCCAAATAGGAACGTGAATGCTGGCCCGGGGGAGCGGCCCTGTAAGTTATGACCTTTATCTCCCTTAATCAGCAGCCGGGAAAGAAAACACTGCCTCGGAACGGGCGCGAGCTCACCCGCTCAGTTGGAAGAAAGGGACGCGAACACAAAGCGTAATGAGCTTATAGGCGGGGACACCGAGCGAAGACACGGCGCAGTACAGAAGATGAGCCCGGACAGAAAGTGGCTTCCCCAACCGGGAAAGAGATGGCAGAACATTAGGGAGTAGGGCGAGTTGCGTGATCTTGGGTGGGTGCACGCGATGGGGCTACATGAAACGGAGCCTCGCCCGTCTACTGAGATATCGCGAAACAGCGAGAGACGTTCCGGGCGCTCGTCGTCTTGCTGGCTGACCTGTTTCTGTAATACATGTCGCCAACAGTACCAGAACGAGGCGGATGAATGAACATGGACGCGGGGTTGCGCGCTCCATAGTTCTATCGAGAATACTTGGGGACAGCGCGAAAAGACGCGAAGAGTTATTCAATCTTGTTCCGTCTTTTCGCATCGTCCCCTTGTGTCCTCGTAGATGTATACGTATACCAACAAGCTCAGTTTACAACTCTTCTGCAGTTCTAACGAGACGCAAACGAACAAACACGATCGCAGACACAGAGGATGATGCGTAAGCTGCGTTGTTAATACTCGTATTCCAGCAGCAAAGTACGTACGTATAGGATTTATGTCCGCGAAAAGTAACAAGGAACAACACCAACAAAAAAGAAAAAAAAAGATAATGATGCGACACACGCAGGTTCCTCCACAATCAGAGCTGTTTCCTAGTTTTGTCGTGATGAAGCAATGTCGCCAAATGCACTCGACCACACAGTGAAAGCCTCGACTATCTCCAGCTTCCTTCCGTAAAATTTTCGCGTGGCAACATTGCAACCTGTTCAAACAAGTATGCAACGAAATGAAATTATACCGTACGACAGCGTGGGACCTGTACAATGTACAGGGGGGAGGGCAGTATTCTGTAAGTGTCCATCCACCTAGTGGACTGTCCATTTCGGCTGTTGTCGAATGGCTCCAGCTGCACGAGCGAGAAGGAGCCAGCCAGTCTCTTTATCGCTCGTGCAGCTGGAGCCAGTTGCCGACAGCCGGAATGGACAGTCAACTAGATGGACTCCTAAAGAATAGCCCCCCCCCCCCCCCCCTCCCAGGTCCGACGGTCGTGATGCGTCCCACGATTATGGCATAATAGTTGGAACAGCGTGCTTTTAAGACATCGAGCCGGGAAAGCACGCTAATAGGTTTTCTTGCATGCTACGATGACGTGAGTCTTCACTTGACGTTCCCAGTGATATTTGAGTTGATTATAATAGAGTGACGGGTCGTATTGTGACAGTTCATTTAAACCGTGTAAGGCAGGAGAACTTGCATCAAAGTTCCTAGCAGACGAAATGCTGCTCTCGAGACAAATAATCCTACTGTGACGCGCCTGTACTACCACTGCACGCTTGGCCTATATAGGTTTACTTTTCTTCAATACGTGGAGGTCGCGCGTAAGAGGCTCTTGACTAAGCTTAGGAAAAATGTGTAGTAGAATGATTCATCCATTCCACTACGCCACAACAATCTCGGAATGCCAATCGGTTGTAGCGTAGATTTGCGATATCATGATTATAATTACGCGTATATACGAAGAAGCACACACATCCCGGTTTCTTTAAGCCTCGCTAACCACAGGCACACGTTGACGCGCATGCGCTCCTTTGAGAGCGCACCACTGAAGCAGCAAAACTCATTCAGCCACAATGACAAAGTAGAAGCGCTTTACACACGCACACCCCCAAACACACACGCACACAAATGAAAACATTGAGACAGCCAGACGGTCGTCCTAAAGGATACACACACGCACGACACCGGAAAAGATATGCCGCTCCTTGCTTCCGGGCCGGGAGAGATGAACGACCGGCTGTTGCGTCTGTACCCTGGTACAACAATGCCGCGCAGCGGTGTGGAAGCTACTGCTATGGACTTCAACCATTACCTCAGTGATCGCACGCGCGCACCACCAGATCTCGTAGGTCATAGCTTAACTGTACTTCAACCTATCCGAGGTGCAGCTGTGTACGCTGTGTTCGTGTGCGTAACCACGCCCATGTCGTCTGCTTTCGCGAAAGGTAAGCAGACGACGCCGGTTGAGACACAAGCCGAGAACTCGAAGTGTTTTGCAGAGTTCAGGAATGAAGGTGCAGACAGGTAGCGAGAAAGAGAAACGTAGCAACTTAACCCGCATAGAGCTCCCGACAACTTACGGCAGTTAATTAGTTCAAGGTGTGAGTTATAATCACCGCAAAAGCACGTCACTACTTTCTGCCGCGCCCTGCTTCCATACCGCTGCTTCAATACGACACAGCGCGCAGCTTCCATACCGCTGCACCCATTTAATGGACAGCTCCCTCGCTCGACACCGGTGACACAGGCCCCAGAGGCGCGGCAATTCAAAGGGGGGTACGGCAGGGAATGTTCTATTTTGTATCTTTTCTTTCTTTGGTTTTCTTTTACCAACAAGTTACGACCGCTGCTCCGCAAGGTTCCCGATTGAGCACGAGCACACATGCAGCTGCCTTGAAGCGCCATGAATGGCCGCCAATCAAACAATGGCGCTGAAGACAGCCTTTCACGACGAGCAGAAAGAGGAGCGGAGACAGCGCGCAGTTGCTCACTGCGGACCCTTGCTTACGAGCGCGTTGGGTGCAGAGATGTGAGAAGATGCGTGGTGCCAGAGAGGCGGGTAAGCACATAAACAGACTATACGTATGGGTAAGCAACCGTCAAGATTGGAAGCGAAATATAAATCAAGGGTCTCGCACAGATATATATATATATATATATATATATATATATATATATATATATATATATATATATATATATATATATATATATATATATATGTATATATATATATATACGGCTGGCTTCGCTTATATATAGGTTAAGTGAAAGTTCTATACTTCTATTCGTTTGACGTCACGCACTAGCCTTTGTTTAGCGTCAGCACTAAAAAAAAAAAAAAAAAAATACGCGTTATACTCACACCGTCATGTTTCACACAATGTGAAAGTTCATTTGGGGGGCAAGCTGCAAGAGAATTCCGTATGTTAGTCCCATAAAAGATTGTGGGCGGAATTCGCAAAATGTCTCGTTCGTATAAGTGCTCTTTGCCAATGGCCAGCCGCCTTCGGTAATAACATCGGGATTGGCTGAAAATTTCTCTAACGAACAACTGTAGCGTAAAACCTTGTACGAATAGGGGCCAGACACTTACAAAGCAGCTGACTTTGAAACTTTCTTCTGCAGTGCCGTGGAGTTATTGAACTTCTTCATTGTATGTATTCTTGTATGTTGTAGGCAAGACCCATTCAAGAGCTAAGGAGTAGCCGGCGCCTTATTTGTGCGTCAACATCTCCTCATATCATATCATAAAAAAATGCAGCTGGCTTACGATATTCTGATATATACACTAAATTACGTTTAGGCTGTTAGTCAGCTTTCTTTGTTGACGGAGCAGCCAACAAAGGCATTATCGCTACAGACTTCGGTTGCGGACTTTGAACGCAAGCTATAGCGAATTCTCTGTGCGGCGTAATGCGTTTAATTAACTTGCACCCTGAGACAAAGTCAGTCGGAATTCATTTGGTCAATGAGCGTCGCGCCCTAACGTTTATTTTTAGCCTGTCTGTAGACCGCTTCCAGCCCAACTGTATTTAAGGGGTAAACCATTCGCGTGTGCAGTCAGCGGCAGGAAGTACCGGTACCGGTAGAACGGTATCTCTATGCTAAATACTCTAACGTCGCGCGGAATGCGTGTTCCCAGTTCCGAGAGTGCAAAGCGACGCATTGTCAGATAGCTTATGGGCTAGATTTCGTTTCCAGAATTACACACACACACACACACACACACACACACACACACACACACACACACACACACACACACACACACACACACACACACACACACACACACACACACACACACACACGATGTCTTTACATCATATTGCCTGTTTCTGGAGGAAACTGTCTGTGCGGAGTACAAAGCGCGCACGCCTTCGCCCCGCCGCGAAAATGGCCAGCGCACTGGCGCGCGTGAATCGCTTCCTCCATTTGGCCACGCGGGCCATTTCCTTCACGAATTCTCTGGAAAGCGCAGAAAAGCCGTGAAAGGCGCGACAGAAGTTCGCACAGGTGTGTGTGTGTGTCCATTTGCACCCGGCATCTCGGCCACAGTGCCCCAGCAGCCGCCACAACTGGTTCCATTTCCTCGCTCGGGACTATAAATTTCGCTCCTCGCGCCCGTAGCCTCATGCTGTGGACGCGTACACACACGGGCGCGCTCGCGCTTGCACGCACAAACTATCTCGACGATTCCACGTTTCCGAGAATAACGCTTCATATACAGCCGAGCGACCCCCTCCCTCCGTTGCCGGGCATGTGTTACTATGCTACTGCCCGCTGAGAGGCCTACATTCTGAGCCATTCATCCGTGCTATTTGCGCTGCGGGAGAGCGCGCGAATGGCACTTTGCATTACACGCTGACACTGAAATGGGACCGCGCAACGTGCTCACGGCAGTATACTGAAAGCGTTCCTCAGATTAGTCTCAAGAAGTGTGAAACTTTGGCACAAAGGAGGAAGCGTACGTTTCATTTCATTAGAGGCCGTGTTCGCAAACCTGTTCGCGTGTACGGTTAAAACCGGTCGTGAGAACAGACCACACCTAACCATGACAGCGAACTTATCATCATCGAGAGCAACCGCCCAATGAAAAGTTGTTCTTGTACGAAAGAAAAGTTTTGTGGATTGCGGTCCCTGTCCTCAGCAGAACATATAATTGCAGGACGAGTATAGGACATCAGAAGCAGCAAGAGTGCAAATAAAGAAATAATAGCGGCATTGAGTAAACTGCAAACCAAACTAATGTGATCGATTAAGTGAAACGAGTGAGTGAGTGAGTGAGTGAGTGAGTGAGTGAGTGAGTGAGTGAGTGAGTGAGTGAGTGAGTGAGTGAGTGAGTGAGTGAGTGAGTGAGTGAGTGAGTGAGTGAGTGAGTGAGTGAGTGAGTGAGTGAGTCAAGGACTAGCCAGTTAGTGGTCAGAACCCTTGTCGGCAAATGCCGCAAGGTCAGCGACCTTCTTGAAAGGCACTGTTACAGCAAGTGGCAGGCCAATGCATCGCTTGCATGACCAACCAACCCTTCAGAGCGCGTACCCTGCGAGGTGTCTAAAAAGTAGGCCAGCAATCAGCATAATCACATGAGGAATAATTAACGGAGGCACGGCTTCCATATATCTTCACCCGACCAGCGCTTTTCGCACTGGCCAAGATCGAAGAAGGCAGCCACCCACCTGAACAGGATAGACAGAAGACCAAAATACGCGAGAGCTACGGATCGCGAAACTCGCGTAGTAGCAGGAGGGCCGGCACAGGACCGCTCTAATACACAACAAAAAAGATGCGGGGGGATCCTTCTTACACAAACACGAATACCGTCGTGCACAGAATAGAAAAAGTAGATTATGTCAGACCTTGGAAGGCTAGAGGGGTCGACCGGCGTGACGCACCAAAGGCTGGCGTCATGCAACCATGTTCATAAATCACATTCTTGCCCACAAGAATTACTACTAAGTGCTACTGGCACCGCTACAAGTATGCTGCACTATTATTATTATTATTATTATTATTATTATTATTATTATTATTATTATTATTATTATTATTATTATTATTATTAGACTGCATGCAGCCTGCACACGCATTGATGCAGGTTTGGTATACATTCACCGCGAACGCTGAAGCTTCGGTATCTACAGACGAACAGCTAACAATATACGCCACAGACACATCATCAGAAGAGAGACGGTGAGAACCCTTAACGAAAGGAAAACTTAGTGGCGCGTCTTGCGAGCCCACATCACTGCAAAGGTGGCTACGCACATGTCGAGCGCAAAAGCGAACGTGTCAGCCCCAGAGCAGTGCGCGTTGATGGGAGCGTTAATCAGGAAGCTGGCCGCGTGATTGCCGATCGCGAAACACCACGGCAAGCAGCGGGGGGGGCTCACAGCACAGCGGATGCCGCCGAGCGCCAATCGTTTCCAGCCCACTTCCGAAACGAGGCCTCCCATCCTACACCATATACACCCCCACCCAACCCCCCTTCCCGTCACTGATGCGGACCTGCTCATCGCGCGTGTGTCTGTGTTCATACGCGCATAGTCAATCCACTTCTACGACAACCTCCGTCACGCAAAGCGGAGGCCTGTCGGCATGCGTATCGCGTGTTTGCAGGCATTTCATTTGTTTCTTCGTCGGTTCTCTCGGCTGGGACGAAATTGAGCGCCGCAAGAGGCTCGTCGTCGGACGACGTGGAGCTGCAGAGGAGGTCACCGGCCAATTACGACGCCCCTCCGGCTTCTACAGAGCACGAACAGAGACGGCGAGGTGACCTTTTCCAAGGGGGAAAAACAAAAGCAATAGAGGAACCTACTGGAGTGCAACAGACAGAATGAAGCGAGGCGAAGACGTCGACGTCTCGCTTACCGCAACTTCTGACAACGGCGGACGTGAAACCTGTATGCTCCGTCTCGCCAACTATACGTACAGTACAGCGAAGGCTATAGCTCTCGGTGTCAGCCAATCACCAATGAGAGCCGACTGCGTGAATTCCAGAGAAGGCTTCGCCCGTTGCTCGCTGCTAATCCTTTAGTGAAGCTTCCACTCAGTCGGCGTCGTGCGGAACGCGATCAGAGGCGGACGATCCAGGAGCCCTTCTTCTGTTTCACACTGCTATGCTTATCTGATGCGACCCCTACTCTTGGCTTAGCTGCATTGCATTTAGTTGGTCAGCTGAAGTATACAGTATACACTAAGAGAGACTAAAACAGCAAGACGCTCGTTATTTTGGGTTCTCTGTTACGTGCATATGCGCGTGGGCGTTCCACCAATTATCCATCTGGAAAAACAAAAATATAGCTCCTGTGTCTTAGCCGCCATATCTGTGATTTCGTAAGCTTTATCTCAAGCCGACAGGACGGCAGAGCATCCACAGTATATATATGCGCTATTGGGATCATAGACTCCACCGCCAGCCGCACAGAAACCCAATAGAGCGCTGCTGCGCGATCAAGCTAGGTGCGTTGCGACTGGCGTTGCATGCTCAGCGAATGCTGTTGTGCGCGCCATGCGCTTCATTTCTATTTCCTTTCCTTTTTTTCTTCCTTTATTTCACCTCCCGCAGCGCATGATAGCAAAACATAGTGCAACCTGGTTATACCTCTCCCGTTTTTTCTCTCTCTCTCTCTTTATCCGTGAGCCTTACTGCTTTCTTCATCGAAAGATCTCGTACTGTTTGAGAAGCGGAAGGCGCGAGCCAATCAGGAGAGCGCGCAGTCATGCGAATGCGCACGACCATTCGCATTTCTATACAGTGTTCTGCAGAACGCTGTATTATAGAACGTTCTTTGGAATTTCCAGTCCACAATCAGATCACCGCGAAATGCCGTACATTTTGTGGATTTAACACGCTCTCTAAATCCTGTCATTGTGCGCACCAGGTGCCAGTTCAATCTCAATTCGCGTTCAATCTGCGTGTCTCATAGACGTGTCCATGCCTTCGCGCGTGTGTTTGTGTGTGCGCGTGCGTGAGTAGCATGGTGTGGGCTGCTACGCATACGTTTTAACTGCACGACTGCAGTCTGCCTGCATCCCTCTGTCTGGCTCTTACGTAAGTTGCACGCACGAGCGATTACTGCGCGACGGCGGCTGCACATGCAAAGCAGAGCGCAGCGACCGAATCGAGTCCGCGGCCGCACGCGCACGTGCGTTGACAAACGGCACGTTCCGAGTCGAATGCAATGCTGCGTACGCAAAGCATTCGCAACGGCCTCCTTCCCCGCCCTGCGAGACGACTGCCCAGCCAAAGACTGATTCATGTCTCCTCGGAGTGCAGCGCGAAAAAGACCGATGGTCTATAGGAGATTCGTGCTACGTGGGGCGGAACGAGGTACGTATACGCGCACAAAAAACAACGATGTCCATAGTACGCGGCAGCGGGAGGGAACACAACGCAGCCGATGGCCCAGTTCCCCCCTTCCCCCCTCCCCCAACTATGAAGGGTGGTGGACAGACGTGCTGTCTATCGGACAAAAAAGCCGCTCAAACAAACGTTTCAAAATAATTGCGCACATATACACACCTGCAAAGCACGAAGGTCACAGAGGGAAGTCAGAGACTACACCGATGCACAGAATATCTAGAAACCACATCCATCTTATCCAGTAAAAGTTGAATACTCCTCGAAAGAGAACATTTGACCGAGTTACGTATATGAACGAGCGCAATTCGTTCTTCAACGCGGCGCGCGTTAGCGAGGCTAAACCTGCATCTTCCTTCTTTCTTGAGAGCCAAAAATCCGAGTAAAGCCATATGGAGCCCTACGAGATGGCGCGCCGTATCCGAAAATTTACGGAAGGACACTTTTCCCAGCGACATTCTACGATGTGCGCGTGTCTCGAGCAAGCTGCATGTACCCATCGACTGCCTACAAGCTGCAGAGCAGTTCCGGTGTTCTTGCGCACCCAATACGCGGACACTTATTGCATACCCTTTTGTTTCTCTCTACAGATAAGAGAGTTCGTGGTCAGCGCGTTTAATTCAAGTGAGACGCGTTATAGGCCCTTACCCGTTCGCGTATACACAGCTTTCGACAATTTCTCCACGGCTTCTCTGAGCGACGAAGCCACACGAGAATTAAGCTTTGCTTCCACAGAGGTCGTAGTTACCCGGCCGCAATCTCCTCCTCTTCCTCGTCTCCGGCGGCAGCAACGTTTGCCGATCAGTCCATTTTCGTGTACGACCACCTGGCAACTCTCTCTAACCCTGCCACCTCTCTGCTGCTGCTGCACGCACTTCCTGTCACATGCAGACCCAATGACGCGACCACATCCGCCGACCAGCCGCCACATATAAAGAGAACGAACCGCAGAGGCCGACTGCTCCACTGCCCGGCGTCGTGTCGCCCTATCGTTATCGCGGCGGCAGCAGCAGCAGCAGCAGCCGCACGGCTGATGAAACATCTGGGACTCGGCGTCCCCCTGCTCGGCGGCGACGACAGGCTATATAGCTACGCGTCAAGCGGCTGTAACGCTTCTAGCAGCACCGTTTACTGACACACAAACGTAGTGCGTATGCGACCGCCAAGCCACGCGCGAACGAGCGCGTACAGACGCACACACGTGCACGTGAAATGCGACGTCATTAGGAACTGCGGCGGCCGCGTCGTTAGGAGTATACCGCACTGTGCGCCAACTGGTGGCCCCCATCTGTGCGTCGTGGCGACGTCAGATGCGCGCTAGCGCGCGAGCGCCGCGTGTCGCCGCTGGCCGCACGCACGAAACGCCCCAGCTGTTTCACGGTGCGGCGCGAATTATGCAGGTTTTCGAAGTCGCTCGCTGAAAGATGGCTCAAAGAGGTTTTCTTTAAGAGGTTGGTCTATCATACGTCTGTTGTAAAGCTTCCTTGGGATGGCTGTTTATTTCAGGAAATGACAAAAGATGAAACACTCTTAAGTGTTAGCACCAATTCGACAACCTGTTTTCAGTCCAAGCGCACGACCAAATACGATAAACACGCACCCTGACGAGTCCAGTATGCAAAGAAAATCGAAGCAATGAAAAATAAAATGGACCGCTACAAAATAATTCGCGAGTGGTCATATTTTGTGAACGACTTAAATGTACACGAAATCATTCGAAATTCGAAAAATAAAAGTAGAGACAAAATACGGCCCACAGCGACTCATTTAATGATCTACTCTTGTCCGTCGCACCGAGAGGCCGGTTCCCGGGACAACGGCAGTGCGACAGCGGCCGATATATATAAACGATGAAGGACGTACATGCACCGCCCCGGAAAAAACAGTTCCGCGCGGAAACATCAGAAACGAACTGTGTTGGGGTCTTTGAATAATCGATCCGCGATGCAAACAAACAAGGAAATAAAGGCAAAGCAAGACTCCTACAACTTGTGCACTAAAGACAGCTTTTGGTCGAGCCGCTGAGGAAACGTGAGCAAACGGAAACACCGAGCTTCACGGCAACCCGCTCACGAAACTTGCATTATATACTCATGGGGATTGCGAAGCACAGAAACAGAGACCTGCAGAGGCCCGTCCTTGAATGAAAAAGGCTCGATGCCTCGTCAGGCACAAAACGTGAGACGCGCCCATCGGCTAATGGAAGCCATTCGCAACGCCTTGCGCACGACTGTGCGAATTTGCGCGAAACCATATGAGGGAGAGGGTGGGCAGTAAGTTTATATTAATTAGCGAACGCCTTATAGCGAGCGACTTCGTGTGTATACGCGCCGAATGAAGATAAATATTCCGCGAAATTTCACGGAAGGCTGAGATGATTAACAATGACGGCTTAATTGCGTAGAAAGACAAGAATGGGTGGGTGAAGGCCGGTAATGGAACGGAGCCTGGTCGGTTATAGAGACGCCCACGCCTTCTCAAAACGAAGTTTCAGGTTTTACAACCCTCGCCTCGGTGGTCCTGCCTACGGCGCGTATATATAATGTTGATGAACGGCACACAAGAGGACGGCAAGCTATCGCACAGAGTTGTCGACGAAAGCGTCGTCATCACGACAGCCACATACACGAGGGAACTAACCCCACGACTCCACATTCCCCATGATCACAGCTGCACAAGGTCGCGCGACACTGCTCGCCCTCCCTCGCTCGCTCGCATGTTGACGCTCGCCCCCGTGCTACGCATGACTCACGCGTCGAAACGCCATCCTCCGTTTTTTCTTCCTTGATATTTTGCTTTCTTCTCTCGCGCAGCGAAAGAGACGAACTCGGGAGGGAGCCAGGAGCGAGACAAAAGAAGTATACAGCTGCTGTAAAACGCAGACGTAATAGCAGACGACGAGATGCGGCAGCAGCAGCAGCAGCAGACGACGTCGTTCGTAAGTCGAGGACTCCTTCGTTGTTGTCGTCGCGGTTTTGACGTACGAAGGGGAGGAAGGAGGGTGCGCGGCGCGCAATCCGGCCTGGATCGGCACGGCTGGCCAAGACGAGGCGCCAAGAGAGGCGCAGAATAAACAGTAGGAGTCTGAGTGTGCGCACAAGAAAGAACCAGATGATATGGTTAGTGAGAGAGAGAGAGAGATGGAGAGAGAGGTGATGGGTTTTCCTTCCCTGACGACGACCGCTCAGCAGGCACACGACCTTGGCTCCGAAGGCGGTCACGCACTGCCGCGGCGGCGACAACAAAAGGAGTCAAGGCAAGCCCGCGCAGCCAGCTAGCTCGTATCCGCCATGCGCGAGCACGCCAATCGTTTGCAATCGGCGTTTTCTCTCGAGTGCGCCCTGGCGGAGAGAAAGAAATGAGCTGAGCTCAGTCCAAAACGAACGGTTGCCATTATCGCAGGAGCTAGCGACGAGGACTGTCTGGCTGCCTGTTCTCGACTCAGCAGAGCGATACAATTCCGCTTCCCTTTTCCTGAAACGACATCTCTGGTCGCAGGTGATTCGAAGTTGCAGCAACAGACTTCACAGCTTTGTTACTATCGAATACAGAGCTTAAGCATTCTGGCGACAGTGGTCTTAAAAAGCTAGTTCACTTTAACTCCTCACCAAAACAACCAATTTAGTTGGTTTTTTTTTTTCTTATAGTTTGCGTTAGATCAGTGATGGCGCCACCAAAAGCATGTCGAGCGTAAGTAAGGGAAGGTTCCCGGGGAGTACGGATTCGTCCATTATTAGGGGAAACGCTTCATTGTAGTATTCAAGCACTCGTTTACAGTAGCTTAAATTTGGCATGATATTGGGAAGAATAATCTAATTAATCTGCGTTAGGATTCACACATGAGACTTTTATCCCAAGCAGTAGAATACAAATCGTAGAAGTGTATGCCCCTACAAGTGCATAGTTGGGACTATCCTGACTATATAGGCTGCCAATTTATTAGCGCGAACGAATCGGGAGGTTTTCACGTAACTAAATCAAACTCATTTCAAGACTGCCAAGTTTGCTTCCCCACGTTGCACATAGATCACAAACATGCCGGAGTAGGTCGGCGATCGTTCAGGGCGGAAGTGCCAACGTTACGCTTGACCGGCTTCGCGCGATGCTCCTCGCTGGAATCAGTCGACGCCTTAACTGCCTCCGATTGCACATGTCAAGATGAGAAGAAAGCGTTTGTATTTCTGTGAATTTAATATATCCTGAACCCTGGCCAGACTGCTATCTTAGCTCCTCTTCCCACCTTCCATTTTCCTATCCGCATTATATCTTCTATTTCTTTTCTACCATGACCGTTCTTTTCTACCGTATAGACTCGTGTAAGTAAGGGCCGCATCCGTGTAAGGGCCGCAGCCTCAATTTGGCAGCCCAAAAGTTTGAGTAAAAAAATTCAACGGAGAAGCAATCGCGTTCGGTGTCCCCATGCCATCTGCACATTTTCACGCGCAGCGTACTTCCGCGTGCCGCTACTAGATGGTGAGAGCCGGGGTGTGCACAAGATCTGGGGTGTGGACAAGTCGCCGGCTGCGCCGGCACCAATTTGCCCAGAAGTGTTGGTCCCGTGTAAGGGCCGCACATCGTCAAAATTCTGAGAAAAAGTGCGGCCCTTACACAAGTCTATACGTTATGTTGTCCTAAGGAGCCTCTCTGCTCTTGCAACACTGTGAAGCGAATGTCCGCTCTCTTTGCTGATAATTTTCTGTCCGATTCACGGCAACGACTTTGCTAAAAGCCCTGGTTTTCTTTTTCGTTTCCTTCGATGTGTTTTCTTACAGGGATCTCCTGTTTCTCGCTGACCTTTAATCAAGCCGTTTCTGACCCGATCCGCGATGTTTGTTTTTTGTTGTGATGCTATAGGACGGCGGGGGTGCTTTCGTTTACAAACCAACCGCCTCCCGGGGCCAATCCCCCGCAGTGAGAGCACGCGCGCCACCGTCCGCCAAAAGAAGCGAGGCCACAACAAACAACAGCCTTTGCTCCGCAAGTCAAAAACGTGCCCAAAACTCCACTCCGGCACACGTCCCGACCTCACGCTTTCGCGTACACAGCCGAGGAGGGGGCCCAGCTTCGGGTGCGCGCCCAGCACGAGCTGCTGCGTCAGTGCAAGCGAGACCCCAGCTATGTGCCCCAGCCGCCGAAGGTTCCTCCCCCCCTCCACCCTCTCCCCTACTCAATCTCCCACCGCGGTGGGCTCGCTGGTGCATGGGGTCCGCTCCCCTGACGACGACCACGCGCCATTCGCCAAGGGTATGAAGTGAGCCGAGCTATAGCCAAGAGAGCAAGCGAGGCGCGCGGGTCGCCGATAAAAAGCCCGAGCAGAAAAAGCGAGTCGCACACGCCGAGGCAAGCACACGCTTCAACGAGCGGCCTGCCTCGTGAAGAGCTGAGTGAACCGTGGGCGGTCAGGGAGCCACGCCGAAGGATCCCAGTTTCGTAAAATTTCCGTGCAGCGGGAGCTAACACACAGATGCGGACGCGTCGATCGGACGGTCTCGTGCGAGGAGAGAGAGATACGTCGCTAATGGATAACCGCGCCTTGAAAAGCCTTTTGCGTGGGCGAAGCAACGTATAACCTTGGGAGAAGTGAGGCGGTCGCGCGCAGGGAAGAGATGGAAAAGGGGCACTCCATATAGGTGCTATCCGCATACAACCGTCAAGTGCGCTCCTGTGACGATGACGTTTACGACGTGTAACGAGTCGACTTTCTCGTTGGCGTTCAACTGGAAAGCCGAATCCCATTCGCTATAATATACTCACTTACATTCATTTACTCAGAGAAGTTGTAAATATAAGTGAGATACACCGAACTCTGCAAATCGGTGGAACCTAACTTCGCCCTTTAGCGTAGAATTGTTACCTTATGAATTATTATATACTTTTTGGAGGGTTCTCCCACCAACAAAATACCTAACCGGATTACGTCACAACCGGTGGGCACCTCGATCTCCATGGTCTTCTAGACCGGCGAGGAAACCACTCAACTTTTACAGCACAAGGAACTCTGGCCACACGAGTGGGTTCGCGAAAGGAACCACAAAATTAAATTACGACCCAAAGCACTTCGAGGGATATGAGACGTATAGCAAGAGCGTTTGAATTAACCACCCGCGCGGTGTTCTGTAACGATGCATCCCAGGCACAGTATACACGAGAGCTTCTGGATACGAACGCAGCCGGGAGACGAACCTGCAACCTCGTGCGCAGTACCAGAATGCTATATAGAGTCAATGAACACCAGCACCGGGTGAAAGCAAATAAAAAAGCTTTTTCGTTTAAGCAGTTCAGAGGTCTGCTGCCCCCTGCGACGTAGGCGAGCGTCGGCTGATGCGGCAAAGAAAAGCAGCGGCAGAAAACTAAAGCGCCGCAAAAACGGATGCGGCCAACGACCGCTTCATTGCGCGGCATGCCACGTGCCGGCACACGCCCCCGAGCAGCAGCTGCAGCAAGAGCGGATGAATTAGTAGCACCAGCTCGTTACGCCGACATGCCCCACTTGATTAGGGGGACCTGGAGCGGCGCCTCGGTTCGCGGATCACGTAGGTGGCTTATGTCGACGAGCTCGTCGTATCGGGCGGAGCGATATGCGCTTAATATGCGCTGAAAGAAAAGAGCAAACAGCCAGCGGCGCCGTGCAGCCATGTCCACTTGCGTCCAGCGGTCACGTACGTATGAGGAGTATATGCATGCAGTCCTCGCACGTCACGAGGTATCGGCAGCGTTCTCACAGGTGCTTTTCGCGATAGGCACGAACTTCCGCTAGAATGTGAGCTCGTGAGAATTTCAGGCAAACTGCGCTACCAGAGAGGCAAATGATCTCGTTCATTGCTACGATCTCTCTGTCTATCGCACACACAAGCACACACGCGCCTCTTTTTCCCTGCTACAGCGGTTTGAGGCCCGACACTGGGTTTGCTGTGTACGCTTTTTTTTTTCCTCTGCTTTTCTCCGTTAGACGATCGACAGCAAGTTCACCATCGTGTCCATCAGGCCACCTCTTCATCCTCGGATTCACACTAGCCATTAAGGCGAAGAAAAAACAAAACTTTGCATACTATCGCAAGTGGGGTTCGAACTCATGTCCAAGCGGCGATGTCTCTGCGGCGCGTCGTAAATTGTGCGGGGTTTCTGCGCATCCACGAATACTCAGAGACTAGCAGCTCGCGCCCTTGCATGCACGTTGGAGGCCACAACAGTCGATACAGGTGTACGAGGACGACGTTGCGTGTAACGAAAAGAAGCTGAGGTGGTGATGGCCGCTGTGAGATCCCGCGGAAGTCTGCTTCTATCATCGTTTTAATGCCCTACAAAGTCAAAGCTATTCGAAGCGCGCGCCTGATGTGTGGCGTAACATGCGATTTGAGACCTAAGCGCCCCCCCCCCCCCCCCTCCGATTTCCCAACCAACTTCTCTGACCCCATTACGAAAAACACAAACAAATTGAACCGAGCTCTATTCTTCACCAACTTTTATTTTCTGAATCGCCTCCTTGTTAGCCATCCCCAACCATGGTTCGTGGCTTGTTATCCGAGATGAAGTAGGCCTCCACTCACCACCCACCACTGCTGCCTTTCTTCAGGCCTGCCCACGACTGCGCCTGTAGATAACACGTGATTGTAGACAGAGTAAACCATAGAAACAGACCTCTCTTTCTCTTTATTTGCATATCTTCAATAGGTCATGTCGGAGAGCACCGAAAATATCGAACGCGAAGCGCAGTCGTCCTCCTCCGACTCCACGCACTGTTTGCGACGCCATCCCCGCAGAAAGCATGGTCCTCACGAAACGAGCTCGCCTTGAGCAATCACCGCTCAAGCCGCAAGGACACGGCATCACATGAACGCGTTCGCTCATCTCACCCAGAGCGTCCCCGCATGACTCTGGTCAAATAAAGGAAATGAAATCGCCTCCCCTTCCCCCGTCCACCCACTCAAAAATGGGACACGAAAGCGTGTGTACACTGATTACACACGCGCATAGAGCGAGAGCGCGGAGACGAGCGGTCGGCAGGGGGTGGGAGGGGATGCCCCAATGCGTCCGTCCACAGTGGGCCCCAAATCTGAAGCGTAGCCGGACTCTTATTATCATTGGAGGGAAAGGTGGAAAGGCGCGTACACTGTGCACTTGGCCGGTTCGGGCGAGCGTCCGTCTATCCGGGATGAAACCAAGTTCGAACCGCTTTCCCTCCGAGAAAGACTTCGCGCATCAACGAGCTACAAGGTCGCGTGCGCTCCCCCTGGGTCGCCATATAGTTGTGTGCAGAACCGTGACGCCGAGCACCTGAAAAGGTAGGCACGCTCACAAATGTCGCGACGAGATTAAACACACATCGCGCTTGCATGGTCTACAAGGTTTAGGCCTAAAATACGTTTGGTCTACTTTTGGTCTAAATGTAGCGAAAAACGTGAGACGGGTAGAGAACTTTATATCGGGACGTCCTCGAGAAGCTTTCGGTTACGGTATACGCGGAAAGACGATCTACAGGGGCCGCAGCTGACCGACGGATCGGGACATAAAGAGAGCTGACGTGCACCCTTCATGCACGACGGGGTCAAAGGTTTACAACCAATAAATCAAGGACGGACAAGTATTGAAAGTTAGTCCTCGCCTCGTGTCCTCACTGTTCGCCCTCCTTGTTTTAATGCGCGCAAAGCTTTCCTCTAGGCAGGACACAGGCAGGAAACTCCTCGTTCGCGCGTTGAAAACAACAGCGCGAACGAGGAGTTTTTTTCTCCGGATTTAAAAGAAGCGCGAACCTATTCGTAATCTGTCGGATTTGCAAAAAATATGTTGCAACAATTATTGGTCACATTTTGCTTGTTCGCCATCAGCTAAGCGTTGTAACTGCCACAGCGAGAGCTCGGTGCCAATTAATCTTCGCTTCGAACTTCGCTTTGGTGCCCGCAAGTGTAGAAACAGAAGTTGGCGTAAAAAGCAAACGCACTCAGAATGTCACACAGAACGAGTGCAGAGACCAAAGTCAGCACAGGCAACGCAGATTATCGCATATTATTTTGGTTCATTCAAACGACAGGCCGCGACAACAATCCCACTCTCTTCCCCCGTCGCTCTCTTTCACGCACGCACGCACGCACGCACGCACGCACAGCACACACGCACGCACACACACACACACACACACACACACACACACACACACACACACACACACACACACACACACACACACACACACACACACACACACACACAAGCAAATATATACTCACAACCCCCCTCCCCGAACGCCTGGAACGTATAGATCGATAACACAGCTTCGCTGTTCGTTCAAGGGGGTTCTGCAAATAAATAAATACCACCACGAAAGAAGTTCCATCAGCTTTTTTCAGTGAAGTCAGCAAGCGGACTCGAATGTTTCTTTCTCAAACAGCGATAAGTCACGATGATGCTCGCAAATGCAGAGACCTAAGTGAGAGTGCGCAGCGTATAGGGTGACCGTATGTTATCTGCGCCCATTCGCAGGCGCACTCAAATAAACACCAGCAGCACAGGGCGAAAGTCAGCAACGCCGGCATAGATGTCCTCGCTCTACACAGAGAGCGAAACGGAGTTACAGCAGCCAGCACATAGCTTTCACTGCGATGCACGCAAGTGCTGAGGCAAAGAAAGCAGACGCTGGAACCTGGGTGCACTCGACGAAGGCGGGAGCGGGCGGTGCCTGCCACCACCATCAGTGCTGTGTAAACACAGCCTGAACGGTTTATGGGAGGCGCCCTCTAGAAAGGAGGGGGGGGGGGGGGGGGGCTATAGGGACGGTGGCACGAAATGTCGTTGACTGGCCTGTCTCTCGACCGAAACGTCGGCCCGCGCCGCGGTATTGGAACCGGAGAGGACAAGCAAAACAAAGCAGTGCCGGGGCTTCGCGGCACGTCACTTGGCGGCGTATTCGGCTTTCCGCACGTTTCCTCGACGACGCGAGGAGGGGGAGCTCCAACTCGAGCTTCCCATTCGGACGTAAACACTACAGATGCTCCCTGGGCTGTGGCACGAGTTATATCTGTCTGCAGTGAGTCAGTTGTACGTATAAACCGTCACTATATATTCTTTGGGTGTCTCGTACGCAAGACCACAGCGTGAGCAGCATACATGCAGTGCTAGAACTCTCTAAAGACGTCCAAGTCTCCTGACGCGCCGGCGTTGATCGCCAGGCTAAACCCGCCTGTTGCTACAACCCACTACCACCTCCACCATCCTGACAGCAAAAAGAAAGCCCGTTTTTGTATCGGTCCTTCAGTAATTCTCGGTCTTTGTCTGAACGCACACCTTGCCATGTCAAAAAACATGACAGGAAGGAGGCTTTGGCAAGAGCGAGCAAAAGGCTCGCGACACGACATCGCAAATCACGGCCACAAAGATAGAGATAGAGAGAAAGGCAAGGCTGCAGGGAGCAGCAAGAAAGAGCGAAAACGTAGTTTCCAATGACAAATCATTTGACGTCCGCCTTCAGGAAACTCCGCTTAGTCCTGAATACGTGCAGCTTCGCGGAAGAACGTGCCGAAGCAAGCAGATAGCCATAAAACAGCAAATACGCGAAATAAATGTAACACAGCTGCAAGGCGTCCGCTGCTAAAAACAGACCTCCACGAGGAAAATTCAATTTAGCCAAAGCGGCATTATGGAGCGCGCGCTTCCCGGCCAGGCGTCACCGCGCAATTTGTCGACTGAAAGCGCGTCCCGCTATTTATGCCATCTCGCCCGTGAGGTGTTCGTCTTCCCGTGTGCGTCACCTACATAGCGCCTCATCGCTTTCTTTTTTTTTTTTCCTGGGAGCAGAGAGATTGCCTATTAACGACCGGACGACCGCCTAGCTCTCAACGGCGTATACTGAAAGGATCGTTTTGCGGCGGCCGCCCGTTTTTCGCACGCCGCCAGGCGTGGGCACGCACATCCGGTCCTCACGACAGCGGCGTGTCTCTGTTCGCACACCTCGTCTTCCTCCACTGCATTCAGCGAATCGCCATTGTAGACGACGACGCCGGTGTTGCTAGCTCGTTCGTCATCGGTCACCACTCGCTGTCTTCTCTTGACGACTAATTTAGTTTCGTCAGATTTCCGCTGTCGGATTACGTGGCCGACCGTACACGTAACAGAGGCATCTACAAGCACTGACGGGAAGACAGAGCTAGCTTGAGGAAAGCGCAGTTTCCTAACGCATTCTGGATGGATTTAGAACGCAAGTGGCTTGCGTGGAATCAATAAATCAATCTTTATTATTATAGCAAATGTACGCATACGCATAATAAAAGGTACCTAAGGAAGGAGGTCTCAGGGTCAAAGACCGATGAGGGACCTCCTATACAACGCATGACAAGAACCCCCCAAAATACATAGCAGTATTTAGGCCGTGTGCAAAACTATAGATCAAACAAAACAGAGGTTCGCAAGGAGATGGATACTTCAGGGGATCAATAGTATTCGAGCAAAGGATCTTTACAAATGGAGTTTCGAAAAGGGGCTTGGCTTCACCAGGGCCCTGACGAAGACCCCCGTCGAAACTCCGCCTTTAGAGATCCCTTGTTAGACTACTGTTGATCAAGTTGAACTATAGGTACAACGCGCTATAAATAAGCTACACGAAACCGGGCACACCACAGAAAGCGAAAGGGCTGAATGAAGAGAAGGCGCCGAAGTGTGAGGACGGGGGACGAGCGGAATAGAGTGTGTGTCGAAACGCGTTTTCGCACCGCCGTCGCTTTCTATATATGTACCACGTAAGGAGGCGTGCTAAGGAGAAAGCCACTAACGAGAAATGCATTGTACCTGAACGACTTCACGCTCAACCGCGGTAAAGGCTGCTCGCTTCACGACATTCAACGCCGCCGCGCCTGCTTCAGACAGACCAGGCTGGGGCAGCTAAGCGTGGCCTGGCGGCGAGTCATATACGGGCAAGGACGTCTCCGCGCGTCGCTTACCGTGGAAAACGCATCCGTAGCGGGCGCTTCCCAGCGGCTCTTCTGAGCCAAGCCAAGTCTGAGTCAAGTTCTGCACATCGGAGGTGTAAAGAAAGAAGGAAAGAATGAAAGAACGAACAAAATAGAGAAGGAGAAGACAAGCGCTAGGCCGCAATTACACCGAGGAACAAACAACCAGCAGTGCAACGAGTGCTCCGGCTAGCATGTAGCAATAAACAGATACAGCAAGAACATATCAGCGCATTTGCCTCAGGTCGCAAGCCTCCCACCAGCATGTATACTATGCGCAGGCAAAAAAGTGTACATCCGATATGCACGAACGGGCAGCGTTCGCACATTATAAGCCATTAAAAGAGCGCGTTGCATGCGCCCTTCCCGAGGCGTGCACGAAACACGCTCTAGACAGCCGTTCACTCCCTCTTGCCACGGAGTCACCGTGGCAAGCGAAACGTCGTCCCGCGACCGCGGGCGACGGAACCAGGCTCTGCGCAGCTTCGTTCGGCGCGAAGGTTGTAGTCTACGCGGTCGCCGTCGCCTGGACGCCCGCTCGTCGTGTCTTGGGAAAGTTCCCGCCGGGTTCCGTTGCCTCGGGCACAACAACGCGCGCACGGCCGCAGCCAATTAGCCCGCCAGGGCGTTGAGCGGAGGAAGAGGACAGTTCGCCAGGACCGGATACGTGGAAGAGGACGCCGTTGCTGCTTCTTTAGAGAGATAAATGTTGCAAAAGGGGCACGGCAGTGGAATTACAGTACGCGAAGAGGCAAGCGTTTTGCACATCGCTGGAGAGACTAAGCAGGAGGCCGCGGTCAGAACGAGGTGCTAGGACAGTGGCTGCAATGAGAGAGAGAGAGACAGATAGAGAGAGAGAGAGAGATGGTTCAATGAGAGATTAAGATGAGAATCCTGCTACATGTAGGCGTTGCTGCTCCAGATTGTGTGACCGAAATTATCTGAAGAGGACGAAAAACAAAAGTACGCAGAACGAGTCGGGGCAATCAAAGGTGAAACAGTGTCTGTCTGAATGTTGCAAGTAAAGCGGCATGCGAACTTCGTGACTCCGTATTGCGTTTCCATTGCTCTTCCAGGGCTGTAAGAAATTATTTGTGCGTTATCGGTCTTGGCGCGTGTCGCGTATAATGTCTTCGCTGTTAACCGCCGCATTGGTGCTATAACGCCCGGTAATAACATATATCAAGTGGTCATTGTCTACAGGTAGCTTACACTTGCGCCACAGAGGCGAAATGAGTTGGCCCCAACGAACCTCGGCGCTAGAGAGCTACAGAGTGCTATATATACAGTTCGCTTCTTGCGATCTGCCGGGCCTGCGAGGTGGGCTGTGACGCGAGCCACCTCTGACGAATGCGCGCCCGATTTACGAATACAGATCGTCTACAGATCACACACAGAGCGAAGTTGCCTACAAACTCCGGAAAGGAGTAACGCAAAAATCATCAGCGCCGGTGTATGTTCTCATCATACATATTTGTGTGAACGTCTTATTTATTATTATGTTATTTCAAGTGCACTCCTTCACAAAAATCATGGATTACCAACTAGCCCGTCCGTATCTATTAAATGCAAAAATGTTGGGGCTAGTTGGGTAGCTGACATCGTCCTCGACATAGACTAACGTCTATATAAACATTAGTCTATGTAGACGTTAGTCTAAAGAAGTTTGAAGTCGTACATCAGCAGGCTTTCAGAGACAAACAGACAGACTTCATAGAAGAACATCTACGGTCCTTCTAAAGACTGCCTAAATTTTTGTGAGGGCTAAATTGAAGGCATGCTTGACACTCGGGCATGTAGTAGGCGCTGTATACAGTGGCGCTATGAAGATACGTGAAACGACGCGGTGCACACGGCCAGGACGTGTCTAAAAATAAAACAGTACGCGTGCAGCTGGTAACTGGGACATGAGGCAGACACACGTATACACGAGACGGTATCCGGCGTTTGTACATATCCAAAAGACGCGTGTGCCGTACGAGCTCGTTTATCTCTTCCGCAAAGCTCTGACCTCATCCGCGTCCTGACGACAAATCTGGAGAACAGGCAAGCTGCCGCTAACATAGTGAATACGGTGCGTGTTACAGGACAACACCGAACCGACAAGTAAATACAGCACACAAAGATTTGAAAACGAGGACACTAATAAACTGAAGAAAGAAGAAGAAAAACGATACTACGTTGCTCAAACATGCAACCTGGAGTTTAAGAGGTGCATTTTATAGACGCCCTGTTGAACACGCACAGGCTGCAAACTATTTTAGCTTTATTTTTTATACCCCCCTGCTATACCGCACCCCGAAAGCTTTTGTGACTATAGGTCATGTCTTATGAATTTTTTGTATATTACTATTTTTTAATTAAATATCCCTCTCTCGCCGAAGTGAAAGACCCACCGGAGAGCTCAAAAGTACACTGATGTAATTCTTTTTGACTGTGATGTACAGGGGTGGTCAAAAGTTTCCAGGCCACAGCTTGCGCGAACACGTTGACTTCGTGCCCTGTGTCGTGTCATGTATCGGGTTACAAGAGCCCCGAGGTTTTTGTGAAGAGGGTAAGGGACATTGTTTATCCCCACCCACAGCTTCCGACTGCCAAAATTACTCCAGGGCCGGCGCCACTTGCTTGAGACTGAACGAGTTCGCGCAAACTGTGGCCTGGAAACTCTTTGACCATCCCTGTACGTCCCAAGTCTGCGATCGACACCACGAAGAAGAAAACCAAAATTATGAAAATATCTAAGAAAGGAGGAGGAGGAGGAAGAAGAAGAATGAAATGATTTTTTAATATACGTATACGAGGGGTGTACGTATATTGTATGCTTAGCAGATGCCTAGCAAGCGCCGACAACTACAACGGTTACCTCCACGAAAGTTTTCTATGCAGATGAGAGAGCGGCGGCGCACAACGGAGCTTCTTTGGTCTCCTCAACGTCGTCGAAACGCTGCGACCATGACGGGGAGTTGAACTGCGCCGAACTTGCACGCGACCTCGGGATCAGCGGTTGGCCGCATAAACGCTGCTTAAAGATACAGTAGTGCAGTAAACGCGGAAACGAGAACGGTGACCACCTCTTTAAGCAGCGTAATTTTCACGGACGATGAAAAAAGAAAAGAAACGGAAATGTCAGAAGTCGTTCCCATACACGACTTTTTGCCAAGCAACGTGCCGCCGTTTCTTCTCTCCGGTTCGTTTGCGGCTTCGAAACGAGGCGCCGATACTACGCAAAAAGAGAAGAGCGTGCAAGCCAAGCCGAAAGGCACGCAGCATTTCCCACGCAAACGACAGCGCGCCATGCATGCGACCGACGACGAAGCGGGCCCCGCGAACGATCATAAACGCCGCCAGAACGATCTTCCGCACAAGCCCGGGAGCTGTCGGATGCAGGAGCGCGGCTTGCTGCAGGAAATCCGCGGGCCACAATGCCCCATCTGCAATGCAGAGAGCGCGCGCATTATGCGGTAAACCCGGCCACAGGGCGACGAGCGCTCGCGATGGCCAACGGGTCGGGCAGCGCTCTCGCGGTGTGTGTACTTCGACGAGCGTCCACGAAACGGCCTTGCAGAGAGAGAGAAAGGCGGCGAGCAGGTTGGAAAAGCAGGAAGGACGGTGAAGAAGACCCGCTTCGCGCGCTGTATTCTCGGGGACGGTCGTGTCTGCAGGCCCAGCCGAAGCCTATGACCGAACAAGCCTTTCGCTTTTCCGAGGTACTGCTGCTCTATGTCTGTTCCTATATGCACACTGCAGCTCTGTTACTGAATAGACAGTCACGACAGCGACGAGAGAGTAAGTTTATACGTGCGCATTTTCGTGCGCAGGCATCACGTTTCATGCGGCGCCGCTGTATATTGTATAGTACGGTGAATCTATACTGAGGTATCGTATACACCACACGCGTTTTGCATTTTGGGGACCCCGGGCTGTGTTTCTTTTCTTTTCTTTTCTTCTTTTTTTATTTCATATTCCTCTTCGAAAGCGACGACGGTAAAATACTGAAGAGGGAAAACAGCCCGCAGGCGGCGGGAGATGACGAGCCAGAACGACAACCTCGTAAGAATTAGCAAAGCTGGGCGGTATCGCAACCACGAATTCGAGAGTGGCTGAGTCGACAGCGCACCTTCAGAGGCTTGAAGCAAAGTTGACAACCGGTGACTTGGTACAGTGCGAGAACACTGCGTCAAAGTTATCCTGTCCTTCCGCTTCAAAACATGTTCCGCAGGCGTTGCCACACATTAAATAATAATAATAATAATAATAATAATAATAATAATAATAATAATAATAATAATAATAATAATAATAATAATAATAATAATAATAAATAAAAAATAAAAGCGTCCCCGCGTAAACGCAGGGGCTCGCAGTGTCCCACACATGAAAAAACAAACAGAATAGTGTGGCCTTTGTGCCAATGTCCCTATCCATCTCGTAGCATTGCAAAGACGCCATCCCCTTATAAGGTGACCATAAACGGGACACCGTATCCTATGAAACCAGGATGTACGAGCCCTATAGGCCATGGCATCTTCGTTGACGGATCCGGGCCGTTCGTCGACTAACGGGCTAACCAAGGAGGAAGCAGGAAGGCAAAGCCGATGTCGACGAGCTTGGGGAAGAGGCGGTAACGGGCAGCCGACAGCTTGCCACTCAAGAGAACCAGTCACCGCTTGATGGGCTGCTTGCTTCATCACGTAACTATATGCTCCGGTAATAGCGTATAACGTGTGATAGCCGCGGCGGGCTTGAGGGAGAAGACAGGCATGGCGGCGAAAGCAGGTCGCGTTCGCACTGCCGACAACGGTACAGACCATCGCGTATGCTTTGACTGATTCATCGGGTTTAACGTGCCAAGGTAAGTCTGGGGCTACGAGAGAGGCCGAAGTCGAGGGCTCCGGGTTCATTTTGACCACCCAGAGCTTCACTACATCCACCTAAAGCTAAGTAAACGAGCGTTTCTTTGGATTTCGTTCCCATCGAAATTCGGAAGTCGCTGCCGCGTGAATCGAGCCCGGGACCTTGTGCTCAGCAGCAGATCACCAAAGCTACTGAGCCACCGCGCGGGGTGCGTATAGGCTTTATAATCGCTCGCGGGTGTGCTCAGTTCCGATAGATTTGTTCTTGCTGCGCACAAGGCTTGAAACGTAGCTATTTTGTACATTGTAATACCTTGTAGCAAATATATATTACAGCTAGTAACTCGCTTACTCTTGTGGACCATCACGAAACATTCAGCTTCGACCATTCGTGCGCCATCGGTGTAGTCCGTCATTGTATACTTATGCGTATACAGTGCGCATATATTCAGGTGTGCGCCCATTCACTTCTTGATACGTCGGCGATAGAGTGGGCGTAAGCTTTCCTGCCATTTGGGACAGATGTGTATAGATAACGTGCGCGAAACTTACTATCACAGGAAGCGGCGCTACTCACTCCCTTTGTCATTGTTTAACGAGTGGTACTCACTCTTGCCGACGTTCTGGGGATGAAGCCCTTTCTTTATAGGTTAGCGATACAAGGCTGGCGGATGAGCAAATTTCTGTATCCTCGAAGAAAGCCGTACATCACGAAGTGCCGGTAACACGTTCGGACAGTTGCAGCAGCGGTCCGCGAACTTGGCCACACAGATTCATTGTATTCCTTAACACGCCAGTCACTATTTTTCCAGCCAACTACTGCACACGTCTTCAATCCACATGATTCAATCTAGCATGATTGGAGCACAGTGTGTTAGCGAAAACTCAGTTGCATTTCCGACAGCTGATCGCACAGAAGCAAGTTAGAAGCAGTAATGGTTTCGTATTCGTGTGCGGTCGCTGAGGAGAGGTATGGCGCGCCGCCGTGAGCGCCATCTCGTTTCTCTAAAACAAACTGCTCCGCTTTAGGCTAAATAGCTCCGCTAAATAGCTTTAGGCCTCTCACACCTAACCTAACCTACCTAACCTAACCTAACCTGAAAGCGAGCCCTCCCCCGGCAAGGTCGTCAGACTCGCATCGTTCGCGCATGTCCCCTTCTCTCTCCACTTCCACCCTTGCCTCTCATTTCTCGCAAGCCGGCGTTCTTTTTCTCTTGTTGTTGGGTTGCCGCCCTTTGCATACCGTTACACCGTGCACCGCTTTACCAGGAACCAGGCTATTGTTGCTGCTGCGCGGTGGCATCATCGTGAAACGGCGCATGCACGGAGAGACGACGACGTGGTAGCAGAAGATCACGCGCCACCGCTCCCGAAGAGAGCGGGAAAATTACACGTCCTTCCCGGAGTATAGCAAGGGGCCGCGACCATGCTCGCGCCACGCTCCATTACGCAAGTGGCCACAGTGTAGCGACGTGCCGGGCTTTCGTCGCGTATAATCAATAACCACCGCGTACACGTCCCTCACCCACAAGTTTCGTCCCCACTCTCTTCCTCCTCCTACCGGCTGTGAACCCAGGGAAGTCTCAAGCAGCATCGGCAGGTCGTAACGGAAGAGAGAGAGAGAGAGAGAGAAGAGGAAGATACATTTCTTTTCGTGCAGTTATCTTCTACGCTCAGAACTCGCGTTTCGGCATTCCGCGCACGTGCGAAGAAGCAGCGCTCGCGCAGATTGATGGCTAGCTGCACGCGAGCGCGGCAGAAGAGTCGGCCAATAACGGTCTTTCTCTCTCTCCCTCTTTACCGGTCGGCGATCGCCGCTATGCCGCACGCTCCGACTCCCCTCGCCGCCTACCAACGCCGCAAGCACTATAGCTCCTCCTTTCCCACGTTTCTTTTTCGTTCACGTGCGAGAATCCACGTACGTTTACCGCTAAATCCGTGCAGTCGTACGCGGAAGCTATAGCGCCTGCATCGTCTCGTGAGTGGCCGAGCGCTAATTGAAGCTCATTTTCAAAGGAAAGGATAATTCGTCGCAGGTCAGCGTTGTGAAGTACAGCTTTAATCAGGACATAGAACATGTTAGAGTATAGTATATCAGAACGATCCAGAACAGCGTTATGGCTACACTCTTGGTCAGCGCCACAGCTTCGTGCGTGCGTGCATGCCAGCAAATGTGTCGCACTGCGCACGCACGTGACAATTGCGGTATAACGATAAAGGTGGAACAGTAGAACATTTTAACGACGCTACCGTCCAGGTGTGATGCAAACTGCGCATGTGCTATACGAGGATTAGCTAACGGGAACAACATCAGCATCTAGTGAAGGTAAGCTGCGGCGTTATGCCAAAGCGTTCAATGTGCACGCCGCTCTGATAAAAAAAGCAGCGCTATATGCTGAAACTGGAGTGTGTGTTATCGACAAAACGGAAAGCGCATGCTGCTAACTGTAACTGTGCGGCTGAAAGGCTCAATCAGAATATTTGAGCGCAGCGTTACCGTTGGTGTCAAGCGCCACTTGAATGTGCCGGTACTCAACATGACCGGCTCGTAGCACAAAGACGGATATGACGCAAGAGCAAGATCCACAGGAGCGTGCGTAGATGTGCGCGTCAACCACGAGACGTATACATACACACGCCGCGAGAGAATTTTCTTTTTTCCATGGTCAGTTGACACCGGCTCTTATGCCTACCACACTGCACGGATTTAGCGTGGCTTGGCTTCGTCGGCAATGTCTGAACGGCAAAGGGTCCGAGGGGGAAGGGGAGGAGAGCCGGTGACTTCCGTGCACCGCGGGCTGGCAGGCAGGCAGGCAGGTAGCGGAACCGGATCGCCCCAAGGGGCGCGACCCTTTCGGTCTCGCTTTGGTTTTACGCCAGTGAGGAGGTGGACCACGTCTCCCCCCCGTGGGCCCCGCTTTACCAGCGCTGCAGCTTCGGCTCAGAAGGGTCACTGAACTTGGCCGTGCGTCTAGGCCGGGCCGCCGCGCTATCGGAGGTCGCGCAGCGCAACGTTTAGGCCCGACGAGGTCGACACTGAAAACGCCCGGCACAGTGGCGTACGGTTAGAAGGTTACACAAGGTGCCAGATTCCGGAACTATTAAAAAAAGAAGAAAAAAAGAAAGAAGTAAATATTGCGCGTCTTCGCCTTGATTCCAAAGCCCGCCGGCAGGAGCCTGAAGTAATGTTTCTTGATTCTAGACAACAGATATTTCAAAGGCTCATCCTTGCGTCGCGCGAGACGAGTTCCATGGCACGGACCAGCGCGACGATGTCCAAGCACGTCTGCCCTGTCCTTGCTGTTATTTCGCGGTTCCCCGGTAACGATGAAGCGCCAACTATAGCATAAACGTTTCTTTAGTGGGGCATTGCGTATGTCATTTTTTATTTAGTTTTTCATTTTGACCTCCATTTGAGTCAAGAAATATCGGTAGGGGTATAATACCGTGTGGTTTATAAATCCAGCAATCACTATCTAGGAAGGCAGGTCCCGCCCAAGACACGAAACATTGCCTGGAGTAGCACAGTACGGGACAAAAACCTACAACTCCCAAACTATAGAGATGTTAGATTTCGCGCACTGGATATTTTCTTAGCTTAGCCAAAATCCCCCCAACGCAAGAAAATAAAATAAAAAGGAAAAGAAAGAATGAAAGAAAAAGAAATAGAAAGAAGCAAAGAAGCAGTCCGATAGCGATTGGTCACAAATTCCTGAGTATCGATCATTCCAGCAGCAAACCATTTCCTGCTCGACGTACAAGGCCCGCCAGACCACAAATCAAATGATCGATCACTGCCACGCTATTGTTACTCGACAAAAACGCGACATCACAACCCGCAATGGGCTATTCATTTTCCACAGCTTGCCACGGCCCCGCCTTCCTGTATCGACGGTCCAATGAAAGTGTTCCCCTACGCACGATAAGATCGCAAGGCCGGCGGTGGTCCACCACCAGGCCACACTGCAGGCTGACCGCACGCCTCATGGAACTCAATCCCGTGTGGTCCCCCGCATTCCTTCGGCGTACGGGCGGGCACCGCTTCCGCAACGAACCACTCTCATCTATCTAGTAGTCAGGGTGCTCGAATGTCCAGCCGACGGTGCTATACACTCAATCGACAACACGAGTTCGCTCACAGAATATCGGCTTCGCGATTAAGGCGACGAACGGCGCCCACTTGTGAAGCCGTATCAGTTACGTATGAATGGCTAATACATCTTGCATGGTAGTTGGTTGATTAATCGATTCATTCATTCGTTCATTGGGTTTAGCGTCACAAAGCAACGTTGCATGGAGCTATGAGAAACACCGTATAGTGGAAGGCTCCCAGGTGAGTTTGACCGTCTGTCGTTGTTCAAGATGCGCACACCCAGAAGCTCGGTATACACGCTAGCGCTTTTGTGCATTTCGCCCCCACTGGAACGCGGTTCGCAGCTGCTGGGAATCGAACCCGCGACCGTCGTGCCCAACAGCGCCACGCCGCTGAGCCGCAGTGGCAGGAAAGACCTTGTTACTCGACGTATAGCTCAAAGAAGGAAGACGCTGATCTGTCAAACGCACCGGTACCCCTTCTCTGTCTCCCAGGCGACACCACATAAACGGACAGTGAACCTGCTTTGACGTATACCTCATAGAAGGAAGACACTGCTCTATCAACCACACCGGTTTCCTTCTCTGCCTCCCAGGCGACACCGTATAAAGAGACAGCGACCCGTCCTCGAAACTCAATGCAACGTCAACGCACACCGAAAGTATAGGAGGAACCGCAGTCCAGGCGTTTCCCTCATACTCGCGTCTCGAGAACCGCCCCGAAAGAGTGACAACGTAATCAAAGCGCCGGCAGCGGGGCCCGGAAGACGGGTCTGATACTTGCCTGCAACGCCGCTATATATATACAGCAGGGCGCAGGCGGCCTCCTCCAAGACGGGCAGGCGCTGTCACGCACGCGCAAGGCATGCAGGCAGGCGTGCATCGCGTGCAAAGAAAAGATGCACCCGAGCGGCGCGCACGCGGCGGCGATCGAAGTAAGGTTCCGGCTGCAGGCCGGAAGCTAAATATGGGAAGCGCCGGGAGCGGCCGGAAGGAAGCAGGGGCGGAGACGAAGGAACATAGGGCGGCGGGAACGCAGAGTTCGAACCCGGGGTGGGAAGTTCCGGCCGCGACAAAGCGGAGGGAGGGAAAGCAAAAGGGGGCGCGCCTGGCTGAGCGGAGGCGCCGGAAACACATCAGGGGCGCCGCGAAAAAGACGGAAGAAACTTCCACGCGTGCAACACCGCCGCGCCACTTTCAGTGCGACTGTATAGGGTCCGCAGTGTCGTGACGTCCAACTGGCAGGAAGGGACAGACGCGGATGGAACTTCCCGAGGAAGAAGGGAGGGAGGCGTTGTGGTCGAGATTATATGTCCGCACAGCCGTCGCAAAAGTAGTACACAAGATGACGTTTCTATGAGAATGAACGGATAACGTGAGGAGACGTGACCAGAGCGTGCAATGAAGACGAAGCAGCAGTCGCGGATAGTATAAAGGCAATGAAAGAAAGGACGTTTTACCAGAGAAGAACTCCGATTGCGAACGAAAGGCATAATGTATTGAAAGAAAGAACGATAAAGGAAAAAAACAGTAGCGGGTGCCGAGAGAGAGACAGGAAAAGCAAGAGAGGCAAGTTATCACAGATTTTTTTCCGGTTGGTCACGCACTACGTGGACGACAGGAGTAAATGACGCAACGATGAAAGGAAAATAAAGGGAGAAAGAAAAGCAAGTGCTCCGAGCTTTCTCGGGATCCAACCGCCTTCGGGAAACGCATCAGCACCCTTAACGCCGTTAATGACGGTCCGAGTCGACGGCATTCCCCCTCTTGTTTGGATCGATAGCTGATGGCTTTCGGAGCTTGTTTGGCGTGGCGTGGAGTGTGCTCTTGTCTGCGCGAAGACGTGGGGTTTCGCCAAAGAGCTGCACGCCATCTGAAGTAGCAAGCCCTGCATGTGACATCTTCAGCTTTCACTACTCTCGATCGTCTGACAGCCGCTGGACAACAGAGCAAAGTAAGTTCGGCACGCGCTATCATAAAGTGATGGCGGAGAAGTCTGACCAACACACGAGGCAGTATACGGTGGATAAAGACTATGCATGAAGTTGTACGCGGCCTCGAGATATAAAACGTTCTCACATAGAGACGTGCGCTGCACTTTGGGACACTTCAATTAAGCGAGTGAGCCATTAATCGACTTTTATCAATACAAAAGAAACCGAAAAGTATTTACTTGGGTTTTAGGAGTTACACGTATTCGTACAGAAGATTTCCTTCTCACGAAACCCCGGAAATCAGGGGTCCCCTCTGCTCAAGCTAGGTTAATAAAACGTCACGACCCGATAATAACCTATCTGACACATGCATCATGCTCAGACTTTGGCTCCGATGTACACGACGCGCGTACGTATCACCGTCACACTTAATTAGCCGTCAAAACTGGCACACCGAACACGCCTTAAGCGTCTTTTTTTATTCTACCGGAGGTTCTAGTGATTTCTGGATGGCTTGCCTTGAATTCTTAGCATACTGCGTATTCCTCCTCCCCCCCCCCCCCAAAAAAAAAAAAAAACACTTAATATTTCCCCCTTATATAAACAGTGCCTGTCCAAGTTAAATAGACCGTTAGAAGTATGTCTTCTGTGTTCGTATTAAGTCTGACGGCAACATTACATCTTTTGATGCACGTTTAAACACAAGCCTCTGTAATACGTATCCGGTCTCGAGAGAGTAAGAGATTAATTAATTAATTATGAGGTTTCACGTGCCAAAACCACGATCTGATTATGATGCACGCCGTAGTGGGGGACTCCGGAAATTTGGACCACCTGGGGTTTTTTAGCGTGCACCTAAATCTAAGTACACGGGTGTTTTGAGAGAGCAAGAAATTAAACCAAGCTTAAAGGAACATCGCACGCAAGCTCGACTGAGTCTGAAAAAGTAGACCGCTCCCGGCAGAAACAGTTGCGAACACGGTGCAGTTCGCATAATAATGTGAGACGGCGCTGAAAATGGGCTCTTAACGTCGCGTAGCACGTTCTCTGTCGAAGACTACAACATCGAAGATTCACTCGCAAATTTAGATCGCCGCTTTACTCGATATATGCAGCGGCTAGAAACGATGTATCGTAAGCACACGTTTCCCAGTCTAATCTTGCTATCTCGATAGGACCGTATACTGCACGAAGACAAGTGCACAGTTTCAGTATTATTCCTGCCCCGGCTCCGTATTAACAATGTGGCCAATGAGTGCCTTATCAGCAGTCGAACCGGTTTCGCCACGGGCAGCTCGGGAATTCAGCTAAAGAAAGACAGACAGGGGGCGGAATTGCACACATTTGTACCCATGTGCACGCACTACGCTTGACGCAAGATTCCAAGACGGCGCGCTCTTACCAACTGTATACAAACCTCGATAATCAGCTAATAATTCATTTGCGAATGACTCCGCATTCAAAGAGAGAAACTGGAAGCATGCACAGCTAAAGAAGGAGTATTGCAAGGCGATTAACCAGAGGTACTTAGGTTGACTATCGTGCGAGGGGGCAGTCAAAGTATGCTTGAGGAAGGAGGAATGGGTGAGGGCAGTATAAAACAGCAGGCATACACGAAAGAGCCCCGGGAGCAACTGTCGTGGTATGTCATCGCAGTTCATTAACTGAAACTGACACGAACGTGGCACAATTACAACAGCAACTTGCTGCCAAACGATGAGGCGAGACGCGAGGTGAGCAAGCATGTAAGACAAAGCAAGAGAGAGATATAGAGAGAAAAGAACACTGGTGCGAAAATAAACGAAAGAGAAAGTCGATCGCTTTCCTCGCAAGAACAGCGGTCCTTGTTAGAGAAAAGATGAAATATGAAACAAGCCGTCGGCTCCCCTTTCACAATAAGGACAGAAAGAAAGAAAGAAAGAAAGAAAGAAAGAAAGAAAGAAAGAAAGAAAGAAAGAAAGAAAGAAAGAAAGAAAGAAAGAAACCGCGTGCCTGCGCAATGCGTAAACAGAGTGCGGAGTCTTCCTTGACAGACGCACGCCTCGGCGCTCATCAGTCATGCGAGGCCGACGACGTTGTTGCTATGGCTGTCTCGGGACGTTTCGCGCAAACTACAAAACGCAAGGCGATCAAGACAGAGACCGAGCGAGCCTCGTGCTTTCATCACGAGGCCTAGCTACCCCGTGCACCGAGCCAAACGCGCTTCCGCAGTTCTATATACACTACAGCCCGTGTCCCAGTCAGCTGCAGGTTCCGATCCTACACGCGTCCTCCTTTCTGGTCCGTGCGATACACAAGCGTCGACGCTTCCTATATTTATACAGAGCGCAACCGAAGACGCAACACTGCACACGTATGTGTTGTTTTACAATTCGAGATTGAAGCAGCTGTGAGACTTGTCCCTCCTCCCAATCCCTTTCGTTCTAGACGCTTTTACTCGATAGCACGAGGTCGCGGGATCGAATCCCGGCCACGGCGGCCGCATTTCGATGGGGGCGAAATGCGAAAACACCCGTGTACTTAGATTTAGGTGCACGTTAAAGAACCCCAGGTGGTCCAAATTTCCGGAGTCCCCCACTACGGCGTGCCTCATAATCAGAACTGGTTTTGGCACGTAAAACCCCAAAATTTAATTTTTTTTTTTTTTTTGCTTTTACTCGATAATAATTTCTATGGGTATCCTCTTCGAAACGCGACGGCAACAAATGGGCAACTACACAACGTGCAAAGGCAAAGCCCAGTCATGCGCCCTTGTTAAAATTCGGATTTTCTTCTACTTTTCTTCCAGAAAGGCGCAGAGAGAGAGAGAGAGAGAGAGAGAGAGAGACGGGGAGGGAGAGAGGCGTTCACCTGGGTTTCCTACGCGCACGCGCATTGCTGGCATCAGCCCTGCGTTTCAGAATGCGTGAGGGACCGAAGAGCTCGTGCCACTTAAGTACTGTGTATGAATCGGGTCACTCCTTTATAGGACGTAAGGCAACACGCTTGAGGCCACTCGCGCAGATAAGCGCCGAAAGCTGCGCTGTATATATACATATATACTGCCCGTGCGGCACTGACAATGCTGACAAACTGAACCCCGCGCAAACAGGAAGGAGTGCGCGTGCGAGCACGTATACACATTTAGCGGTGCACGCATTTGCTGTTTACAGAGTGGATTCTAAGATGGAGCCGAAGTCGGGGCCTAAGGCCAGTATTTAAATAAACGACGTTTGTTACCACTGCCACACTGAAGTCTTCTGAAGAGTCTGGCGAGTTAGTGCATGCATCACGTAAATATAAAACGAGCCGGAGATACCAATCCACAAAGACAAGAGGAAGAAAGAAGCACCCCACGGTTGTCTCCGTGCCTTCAGCTGGTTTTATTTGCGCGATACTGTTTTACAACTCGGGAATGATACCTCCGCTGTATACGACGACCTGTGCGTCGTGATAAAGCGCGGCCGTGATACGACGCAAGAGATGCGGAACGTGGCTGGGCCGGTATTTTGTAGCGATGCGTTATGCTTTATTCTATACTAGTCTTATCCACCGCTCACGGCCGGCTGATCCCGTTGATAACGTGAGCGGACCGTCGCTGTAACCACTGACCAAGCGCGAGAAGCGCGAAAAGGCTATTAGCATCGGAAAGGCATCGCTACAAAATATCGGCCCTGGTCTGTTCGCGCCTTCTCTCGATCTCTCATTTTTTTCTTTGTCCAATTCCAGCTGGTTGCGTTCTCAAGCCTTCAGTATACCAGTGGAGCGGAAGGAAGAGGGAGCAGCCGATACAGGTCAAGAGATTGAGGTATCGGAAAAGCCGCAACGCGTCACACGTGCGGGTTCTCCCACCGACTTCTAGGCACCCAGTTTTTGATTCATGAATTTCGGCGCGTCTTATATGAGAGCGGCGCTCACCGCTCAGAAGTGCGGTAAAATTGTGCTGGTCATTTTCTCTTTGATACTATTTTTTTTTCTTTTTTTTATATATCCGCACAGCTGCTCAATTGTCCCTCACGCACCACTTCTGCTGTTCTTCCAGACCGGCCGTGTTCCAGGCTGAACTCAACAAGACGCATCTATCTGTTCAAAGTGGGGCTACATCTAAGCCACTCGGAGGATTACTATCGATTATCCACGCTGTAGAATCGCTAAACAATCTATATATACGCTTATATAAGAAGCGTCATCCGTTACATGGTGTGGGCAAGCTACCGAATTAAAAGAAAGTTACCCGCCTGGCAACACACGTCTACATAAGAAATAAAACCAGATATGTAAGTCCTTGATTGATTGACTGATTCATTCATTCATTGGGTTTAACACAGAAAACAACACTCGCGTATACAGACATGCGACGAACGACTGCAATACCAGCCATCGTATGGAGCGCCCATTAAACGGAAGAGGTCGCAACACATATGAGCCGAGCTGCACGCGTGATCAAGCGATCATTTGCAGGCAACCGGAACGGCACCGAATGTTGCACGTCTCGACGTTTACCCAAATGGCGCGCACACTGGCGGTGACAGGTGACGCAGTGAAATTCACGGGCTCGCATACTCGGCATCCCTGCGAGGTTATGGATTCCATATGCGACGCATTAAACTCAACTTCGTGATTCTTGTCCTTCAAGTGCGCTTTCACCATATCCATAAAGAAAACATCTTTAGGAGTGCTGTATACCTCGAGTTCTTCTGAATAAACAGAAAATTTCCCAGCACGACATAGGACACAGAAGCAACCATCGCTTAAAGTTTATTTTCAAACAAGGACAAAGCGCTGTTAGGTTGAGAGACGTGAGCGCTAATCCAATGCATACGCGTTGTTCTTTGTCCCGTCCGTCCATCGTCCGCAGTTGCTGGACAGGCCTAGTGGCACTTTTCGGGGTTCACAGCGTTCGCACCCCTACCAGGCAGCCGAGGGGAAACCGTGGCTTCAGTCTCCACGGGGCGGCCGTTCACGGCAGGGGGCGTACCAATGCTCCCTATAGGAGAAGAACAGGAGACGCTCAGCGCGACTGAGCAAGACTTGTTCGCGCGCTCAGGGCAGCTGCCCCACCGCCTTTCTTTCGACTCGGGGATACGACTTCAAGCATCACCAGTCCTTCACCGCCCAAACAACCACAAGACGCTCTCTCGGCGATCTCTCCTCGTTCGTCTCGCTGGAGCGCGCGTTCCGAGACCCCGTCGCGCCAACTCCTTTTCCAGGAATCGTCCGTCGCCAGTGCACAAGGATGAGGAGGAGGAGGAACGAAGCCAAGCCAAGTAGAAGGCGAAGGCGCAACGGTCGGAGGGAGCTCAGCTGCGAAAGAAGGCGAGATGCTGCGGTCTAAGCAGGAAAGGCCGACAGGGACGGGGCATTGTGCAACCCCGGGCCAAGTCATATTTCCCGCACGCCTCGGTAGCTCGCAGAGCGGACGGGCGCTTTCGCGGCTGCTTCGCACGGCTTCCTTCGAAATGGAAAGCCGCTGGCGATGATTTTGCCAGTCCGCATCCTTTTCTCCAACGCTTACCCGCGGACTCGTAAAGATATATATGAGAGGGAGGCGGAAAGGAGGGGTGTGGTCACATGATCGGCGAAGTTTATTGCGGGCGTTAAACACGGATGAGCGGGTCGTCATCGACAAGGAAGCTCGTGACGTAGTCGGTTGTGTTCACTGCGGTGGAATGTCGCACGCGTGACGTCAGCGCAGAGCCGCAATTTCTTTTTAATGGTAGGGTTTTACGCACCAAAACCACCATATGATTGATTATGAGGCACGCCGTATAGTGGGGGACTCCGGATTAACTTCGACCACCTGGGGTTCTTTAACATGCACCCAATGCACGGTACACGGGCGTTTCTGCATTTCCAGCTCATCGAAATGCGACCGCCGCGGCCGGGATTTGATCCCGCGACCTCCGGCTTAGCAGCGAAACACCATAGCCACTATACGCCACGGCGGGTCCACAATTTCTTCGAGTACCGATCTGTGAAAGGCAAACAAACCAACACGAGCATGTGGAACAGAAGTGGAGTTTGTCATGGTTGGTAATCATGACAAAGAGACAAGTAGGCATGCAGAGTCGTTAGGGGGTTAACACCTGCTCAGTATTAAAGCGCTGATATTAAGTTCAATTCCGAAGGAAGGTATATTCCAGTAAAACAAGTTGTGGGGCTAGTTGGTGCATAGCTTTCTAAAGATGAAGCGCCAACAGTGACAGCACACTAAGAAGGAACAAATACAGGACAAGGTATATTCGACTGATCGTTTTAGACAACTCCGGCTGTGCCAGACGAACTAGCAAGGACAATTTTAAAGCTGCATTAGCGCGAATAAGCGGCTCTGGCTGACATTTTCGCTTCATTATCACGACTGATGCGCACTAGCACGTACTAAAGCTTAGTTGCTCCCTTACACGTACTCCGTAACAGTTCGGAACGCTCTAAAACAAAGTCAAAGATGCCTCAACAGATACTTATGTCACTTTATGAAGCACATTTCTTTTACCCACAAGGTTAAGACACAACCCACATTGAACGCCAATGAAGCACTTCCCCTGAGAGAGAATATTTTCGCACATAGGAGAGCGCAATATACGATAGCGCTCTTAACTGCATATTCACCTATGTCACTTAGAAAATGAAGTAACACAGCAACTCAGTGGTCACGATTGCGGTGCGCAGGACTCATTTCTGGATGCACGTGAATATAAAGTGTCAGCATTCAAAACCGCGAGCCAACTTTCAGAAACAAATCCATCAGGGAAGAGCGCGAAGTACAAATAGTCAGTCATAAGGGAAAAAAAAAAAAAATCTCAGCACGAAACTCCCGTTCATCGTGACAGTTCTCACGCACAGGTTCTTCCACGCTTCACTTCTTTAAAATCAACGTGCTTTTTTTTTTTTTCTTGAAATCTTCGTGCATGCTTCGTGTATTCTAGCTGTACACCCGCCACCGGTTATCCATTACCCGGCGAGTCACACTCAAAAACCAAGCACGCTTTTTTTCCCACACCGCGGCTTCTCCGCACACTTCCCATGCATCTTGGCACGACGTAGTATACGAACCGGAGGAGGACAAAAATATAAAAGCGTCTGGGGAAGACAAGAAGAAATAGAAAACGGTGCCGAGAAGGAGTAGGGCCGCGTGACGGTACGTTATAAACAGAAAGAAATGAAGAAGGCAACCACGAAACACTCTAAAAAGAATCGACGAGTTCCCACTGTGCGACCTACATATAATATTTACGCTCTAAACATTTTGGTGCACGCATATAACGCGTCGACAAAAATGGCAATGCGTATACGCGAAAGCGATTGCTCAGTTTGCACGCGTGAATATGTCGACAGATTCGTTTGCACGCCTTGCCCCTCGCCGGCTATAGATATTAAATTGAGGTTTATTTCCTCGTACGAAAACCGCGCTTCGAGCTGCACCACGCATAGTAACGGAAATATCCTCGTCTTCAGCCAAAACGGAAAAAAAAAAAGAGAGAGAGAGATCGACTTGTGCCACCACGCGAAGACGAAACTTCACGGACGAAAAATAATTATGCGCTATGGTACTTCCTTCCAGTTTCTTCACCTCGTTCCACAGTTCCTATAGCATATGCCTACATTAGGTAAGTCTTCTTTTTCTCAAAATTGAAAACGGGTTTCGTGGAGTCGATATCCAGTGCTGGCTTAGAATCGCCCGCGAAATTCTCGAGAAAGGGAGAGTGAACGTAGAATGAATACCGAAAGATATGAGAACGGCTCGGGATTATTTTCAGCAACGGTCCGGGGTTTCTACTAATAAAAAAGAAAAAAAAAACTTGCGTTGAAATCTTAATAAGCAGTAAATGCCATCTAGACCCAATTGAGTGCGACCAACAGCAATGACATACAATGGGCTGGCCAAGGCAATTTACAAACAGAAAATGTTTCTTTCGGAGAATAAAGCGCACATGCATGTGTGCACTTCCGATTCACTACTCAACGGAAACATGCTACAAAGTATTGTTTCCGGCAGCTATATTTGCAGCTACGGACGACGCTGAGGTGAGCAGACGCCGCCACATTATACAGTTAGCAAAATCTGCAGACGACACTGAACATGATCACAGCGCTGTGAACACGATCATACATTCAGACTTCTTTAATCATACTTGACTGCGTTGATTGCGAAGTCACAAAACTGACCAGTTAGTAGTAGGTCCACTCGAAATGGGCGTCAAATCTGAGATCAATGCGATCGTCCGGCGACAAGGTGACGCGAGCTTGTCACACAGGTGCTACTGATATATCTTACGGCAATGATTGACCAATGTATAATCGTTCTGAAATGAAATAATACGCAAATTTAAGGCTCAGGAGAAAGCCGCAGCTAGATCGCGATCCGGTACCAGGAGCGGAACTTTGCTCCGAAAGCCTCCCATGTCGTATCGGGACTTGACTTCACAAAGCATACAGTTTATAGATGCGCAACACGCACAAAATGATCTGTAACTTGCACAAATTAACGATGCCACTTCTACGTATACGTCTGTAGAGATTCGAGATCAGGAAACAAGCCTTGCAAGATTGGCAAGCCAACGATATATGGACAACACAAATGTATGAATTGTGCATAATCATCGCGGACATGCACAGCACATTTAATCGAACACGGAGATCCAGTACAGCGTGCGACGTAGCCATCGATTACCAAACGTTCACGAACGCTTTCTGTTCGACTCATTCCGAGGGAATCTAAAAAGGAGAGAGACAGAAACATGTCACGCTCGCAAAAAAAATGTGTTGCAGGCCAACTAAGGCTGTCACCTATGTAGGAGTTACGAAGCGCCCCGACACCCACGCAAGACTGATGCTTGCGTCAGTTATACCACAAATGGAGAAGAACGCCCCGATGTGCTGCCTCTTTAGAAGCGTGCAATACACGCTGCTAAGAAATTACAGAATTAAGAATTATACAGCATTAAAGAGAGATCTCGTACGGCCCGCCGCGAATAAAGGTATAGCATCAATGGTTCCGACATGTCAATCCATGTCAAACAGGACAAACTTTCGCCGAGCTCCGTGGTTTGACCTTGCCAAGTAGGCCACTGGTTAGCTCTGACAACATGACTGCTGAGTTTCTGCAGCACTGCACGCTTTTTGTGAGACGGAACGCAAGCTTGGCACCATGTTTCTTTCTTTTCGCTGTCTCTCTCTCTCTCCCTCTCCCAAAGCTAGGGGGATCCAACAACGCAGGGTCGGTAAAAGCCATCTGGACGCCAGGTGCTCCCCGATCGCGTGTCGTGCGACTCCTGGCTCCTGCTTTACCAAACAAGAGTCGAGAAAGGGAATCGGGACCCCACCCAGGCAACACCGGCCTCACTTACGGCATCTCCGTTCATACGTATCCACGTGCGAGCGTGCGTGCCTGGAGAGAGAAAGAGAGAGAGAGAGATTTAACTGCGGCTACAGGGAGAAAGTGTCGCAGAACCCGTCGGCACAGACACGTGGATGTTTGATCAGGGGACGGCGTTACACAAGCCACGTGTCTGTTCCGGAGAGTCTGTTCTAATCTCAGCGTCCCGCGTGCGAAGCTCACGTAAGAGCGTTTTCGTGTTTGCGGGAGTCGCTTGTAGGACGAGTCCGCAAGATCGAGTGAGTATAAGCGAAGTGGGTGGCGGTGCACAAGAATAGGAATGTTGCGGGGCATATAAGCCGCATATACTCAAGAGAGAGGGAGAGGGGGTGTCACGCGTACAAGCAGACCACGTGGCGTTTGTGGGAACGGGAAAAGCCTTACATTATCGGCGCAGAACTATGCGTGTACACGATCCGAAAGTACATGGGTGCCGCTCAGCTCGCCGGAACGGCGGTGTTACACAGCTGCGATTCCACGAAGAATCGCACTTCGCCGAGCGTCTGCCGCACCTGTGGTGATGCAAAAGCATGTACCATGCACGGTTGGCGCTCGCACCGCAAACAGTCACAACGGACCGGTTTGACGAAATGCGGCCGCTAGTTGAAGTGTAATGGGCACGGTTTCTTTTTTTTTTTCAAAGCGCGAGCATTCCTTTACTCGTCAGCCGAGGCAGCGCAACGGCTCGGGGGAGAACGATGGACACAGGCGCCGAACGAAAAGCGTGGAGTCACTTTGGAACGAGGAGCACTTCACATAGGAGACGGCTGCTGCGTGCAGTGCAAGAAACGATTGAACACTTCTTGGACACTACACATCGACAGCGTCAGTATAGTTGACGTCGGCAGCAGCAGCAACTCGTACACAGCGGAGCTGCGCAAGGCTTCCCACAGCTTATGCCACCACATACACGTCTAACGCAAGTAAAAATTATGGAAAAAAAAAAAAAAGGACAAGGAATGTGTGACAAGTTACAGCAGCTGTTTGGCATGCTTCACAGGCGTCAAGCGCGCTCCCGTCTTCAACGTTCAAAAAACCGGTTACGTCTCCCTTCCAGAGAAAAGAAAACGCTGCCAAGACCAAATGCCATTCGACGTTATGCGAATACTGGAAAATGCAACAGTTCTCGGGACGACGCCTTCCGCAAGTGCGTTCCTACTGACTTGTTTCTGTTCGTCTTGTTTTGTATTTCCATTCCAGAAACACACACGCAAGCAAGCTAGAGTGCAGTATGGGACTAAAGAATGCGCATGCGTGGCGAGCAAGAGGCACACGAGTACAGCCTGGAGGACTCAAAGAAGTCTGAAGGGTGAGAAGCTACCGCATCCACGCCTCGGAGAAGCTCTTTCGCAAGTCGAGTCAGAAACGTCGACCACCGGCGAAGCGGCCTTCAGCAGCCAAGGGAGGAAAGATGACAGAGAGACTTGTTTATGACAGCGCGAAGCACACCCGGTAAGCAAGCAAACTGCACACAAAGGAAAACCCTACACGAGAACAAGGCAAGGAGCGACGGAAACATTAGTGAGAATGAAATGCCAGGCGAACAAGTGAACTATATGTTTAATACGGGGCGGGGGGCAACGTTCCACTGTTTGACTGTATCACCGCTTAATCTAGCTCCAGTCATCGGAAAACGTAAAAAGTAAACGCCGATATTGGCTTCTATTAATCGAAATTCTATTCAAGTTAGTAGAAGCTTGAATCATCCGGAACTGAATGTGAATATTGCCCAATAAGCATGTGACCGCACGATAGAAGATTTTTACGGCATTTGATATCAATGGACGTTGAAGGCGGACGGTGCGACTTGGACTTCGTGGTTCAACGCGGTTGCCAGTTCTGCTTCGAGTTTTCCAAACGAAGCGTTGGAAGTGTTAATGCACGAACACTGATGTCGATAGCCTACAGGAGACTGACCTAGAAGGCGTGGCTCCAGCTGGCCGCACGTTTACCTGCTGCAGGCCTTAATCTTATCGATTGTCTTTTTCTTTTTTCCCTCGTACTAGTAATCCTATTTGATGAAGGATAGTAAACCCAAACAGTGTGTCGTTAACAAGCGGAGAAAGTCGGTGACATGTCGTCTCGAGGACGCCGAAGGACTCGGCCGTCGCACGGTACGCTTATATCGGCTCCATTGATGCATGACGGATAACATAATTGGCGCGCGACTAACGCGTATCCGGTTGGCCAACGGATTCGAGATCATAGAGACGACATTTCTTTTTTTTTTTTTTCCCTCCGGCAATATTTTACTTAGCCGCACGAAATTGGTTGTGAACCGCAGCTCGTGAACGATAGCGTAGCAGTCCCAACGGAAACCGATCACTATCATTAAAAAAAGGAGAAAAAAAAAAGAAATTGCGAAACCGAATCGCTCCTTGTGTGTAGTCGTTCAGCGATACAGGTGGCGCTATTGAACTGCTACCAACAACTACAATAGTACAGCGGAATAATAGGAATTAAGAACCTACACCGCGAAAGCATAATTATGTTTGCTCTAAACCTCCTATTTTGGTTACAAAGCTTTGAACAAAATGCGCCACACGTGTAAATCACACACAACTATGACGTCGAAATCCTTCTTTCCTTTCCCTTTCCTTTTTCGTGTTACTTGTGAAGCTTTTAATGAAGAGCGCTAAAATAAAATCGCACCGGGAAAGTACCATTGGCTAATGTTTTTTGTCTTACCAGAAACAGTCGTGTTGCTTCTGTTCGCTATAAAGTGCGACAAAATTGGATGCTTGGCTACTGATGAGTTCACCATCCCAAGATCCTAGCTAACAACAACGCTATACAAGAGAAAAAACATAGAAACAATAAAACCATTGACAATCCCTTAGAAGAAAGGAAACTATTACAAAGCACTAGATACAACGAAGTTTTATATATGCGCACATTATGCGTAAGCGCAAGCGCATGAGCTGTGACGAGAATAAGCCATCTCATGATTCTTGTTGACGTGGCCTACACAACGAAAGTTGCGCAGTGCTCGAAGGAATCTCTCATTTCCCCTCAGCGACGCATACTCGCTAGTCAAAAGAAAAGTTTCGCGACTGCCATGGCAGCTCGTTGTACTCAAGGGCAATACTTTATGTGTAACCTACTGGGAGCTCGCTCGCACGCAGTAGTTTTCTTTCGTTTTTCGGCGGCTGCTGATGGTCCTTCGGGCAAGCGTTAAGTGCGCGCAGCTTTCGGCTTGCGTATGCGGTATTTCAGCGCCCAGTATTTTCAACGTGTCCATCAACAGGCAGTGGCCCAAGGGCCTTCGTCTAACCGCGGGCGGTCCCTAATAGCGATACAGAGGCGCCGCAGAGTAAAGACGTCTGACAGAGACGTGCGCAAAACGCGAGAAGAACGAAAGAAAGAACGCGCCAATAGAAAAAACGAAAGAAAAAGGGGAGCGGGATATGCTGTTCTCGAACGAGCGGTCATTCGCTATAAAGAGTTTTTACGACGTCCGGCCCGAGCAAAGCTTCGCGTTCCAGCGAGCCACGTAAGCCCCCTCACGGGAGTGCTAACTGCTGCCTTGGCCCGCGCGGTGGCCTCGGCTTTACGGGGTCCCGTCGGCAGATCAAAATAACAAGGGAGATTAAACTGCCACGCGTATGACACCAAGGGAGATTCCGTTCGGTGTAACAATTAAGTTCGGTAAAATGTGAATACCAACTTTCAGAGCCGGCAGCATACCGTAGTATATTGGCACTTCTGGCAAAGCAATCTAATCTTGTTGGTGCCTGTTGAAAAGAGTCTCCGGACCCACATAGTGAAGACTTGGCAGCTCACGCTTACGTCCACGTGAGCTCCAACCAATCGGCTAGCATTCCGTGCGAATTGTTCCTTCTGCACTCGCCAAGCTGCCCTCGCAGATCACTCGTGGAGTTGTCCCGGACTGCGTTATATATCAACATAGAGCGCCACCTGTCGAAAGCGGGGCTGCATCCAAGACGCTCACTGGGATCTGTGGTCCTCGCACCAAAGATCCCTGCTGGACGTTTTTCCGAAGAGAACAAGCGTATATATATATATATATATATATATATATATATATATATATATATATATATATATATATATATATATACGTAGGATGCCGCACCCATTCCAGGCAGTAGAGAAAACATTCCAGTAACAATAAGAACAAAATGTTCACACTATAACATCCACACTTAAGTCGCGGCGAGTGAGCTGCGCGACTGTACTCAAGCGTCGAAAGGAAGTATAGACTAGAAAGCCAAGACGCTTACAGCGCACGCGTTTGCGCGTGTGTGCATACGTTTCTCGCGCGCACTGCGCCGAGAATCCACTCGCGGATCCGCTTTCTCTAGTGTAAACAAGCGCTTCTCTGACGCCGCTGCCCCAGGAAGAAAGACCTTCGTCGTATAATCCGGAGCGTGAGTGATGGACCGAGAAAGGAGCGGCGCCGAGGGACGATCCCTGCGAGCCCGCTGCATCGTCACCCGCTCGGCTTATAAAGAAAACGATGAACAGCGTTAACCTTATACGGCGCACGACTTACAAGCGAGGGGACCATGCCGCGCAGTGCGTCGTCCTTATCGAGGAGACACATGCGCTCAGCGCTCGAGGGACGGCGAGCGATCGTTCAGTCAAGGATATTACCTACTTTGTGAAACATCTTGTAGAATATAACGTACGCTGCCTTCAATCCTTTTCAAGATTAACTCAGAAGCGATTGCGCAATATGTCGATCCTGGATATAAATTCGGATGAACGATAAACTGTATGGAAGTGGTATGCAGGGCATATGTTCGCCGGCAGATTTCGCGAAAATTGACAGTAATTTGATCTATAGGCCCTTCACAGACGACGAACACCCAATGTGTTTTGAATAGAGCCGAGTTCAAGCGGAAATCCAGGACGCAGCATCAGCATGTCAACCCGTATCTACACGATGTTGAGCCTTCATCTAAGTGTTTTACATAGGCCCCCAAAGAAGCGGCTTTTACGATGCGAGGAGACGATTACTTTCCACACGTCCATGAAGATGCAGCCTTTAGAACCTAAAACCGTTGACATTTAAACAAATAAATACAGAAGCAAATGGGTTTTTGACGTTCGTAACATACCAGTCGGTAATATGAGAACCCACCAGGCAGGCGATTATGCCTTTGAGCTGTGTTCGGGTCTGATTAGGCTATATATTCAAACGCAAAAGTTTGACTAAGAAAACTGGCTGCTCCCCCCCCCCCCCTTTTTTTTTTTTTGCAAATATACATAATTGTCGGCGCCTTCCGAAACAGGTGGATCTGTGAACTTACCTGACCTTCCGTAGGAAGGCGCTACAAGCTCTCAGGTCACGTCGCATAGGTCGCCGCGCAGCCCCGTGATTGCTAGCAAGTGGTATTTCATTCATTCTTTTTTTTTTTCGTTTCATCCTGTACCCCTCCATCGGTATGCGGCCGCCGAAATCGAATTCGTGACCTAGTGCTCAGATACTTAGATTTAGGTGCACGTTAAAGAACCCCAGGTGGTCCAAATTTCCGGAGTCCCCCACTACGGCGTGCCTCATAATCAGAACTGGTTTTGGCACGTAAAACACCATAATTTAATTTTTCACAAAACGCCACAGCCACCGAGACACCACAGTGAGTAAATATATATACCACATGTTGGAGCAAGCAGGAAAAATGCCACGGGCAGGCACCACACAGGCTACTTGCACTGAACCACCCCAAGTAATAATGGCTGGGGCTGATCCGATTAATAACCACGAAGGCACAAAAGAAAGTAGAAAGGTAAATAAATACGGGCAAGATGTAATGAGCAGGGCAAAATCGTGACCGCTCTCGACAATGTGGCAGTAGGTGAAACGAAAACGTCGAGATGTCGACGATAAGCACGTGATAAACGAAGCTCGAAAGATCCAGAAAGCAGAACTGACACGCATAACCCCTACGAAGGGCTTAGATAAGGAACGATATATAAAAGAAACGAACGGGTAGAGCGCTGAATCAGTACTGTAATCTTTCACGGTTGTTGCATTCAGTGAAGCCTAAGTACATACGGAGAAATAAAGCTCGATGTGTTAACTGGCCGGGGGTCACGTGACAGGTCACGGCGTCCCCACGGGGAAGATGAAGCACGATACTGCCAGGGCATTTATCGAGAACGTTCACATCCTGCAGCGCTGCTCGCTAACTTGCGCAACCGCTTGCCAGGTCAGCGCCGAACGCCAACACATAAGGCTCCGAGCGAAATCTTCAGCGACTCGTATAAGTATATAGTAGGTGTAGAAACGTGCTTCGAGTTCGAGAGGACGGGGAAACATCCGTTCCGCCTTCGCACGATCCGTGTAGCGCATATTCAAACACGTCCTGTAGGTAACTCAAAAAAGGAGTACTGTACTCTGCAGGAATCCACGCAGGATGGTATATATACGCTCATCACGGACATTTCGGTACGTATAGTATAGTAAGGCCGATTCTTAATAAATGGAACACCATCAGTAAAGTCCGCCATCAATTCACGAGATATTAGATGCAGACCTGTGCAGCAGACGCATACATAAAGCGTCTTATAAAATCAACTTGCTTCCTTAAAGTGAAGAAACGTTGCAGTTTATATATATATATATATATATATATATATATATATATATATATATATATATATATATATATATATATATACAGCAAAGCTCGAGCTGCGCGGCCTGCGTGCTGTTGATGTCAGCATGATGCAGCACTCTTTCCTGCCAAAAGCCCTTGATGAGAAACTCTGGTACCTTGAAGACTCACCAACTACACAGCAATAATACATCAGGCCAGAGGCTTAGTCGAAGTGAAAGATGCTTCGACGCCAAAGGGCTTTCGTAAAAGTGCTGTACTTGGGTTCCCTATAGCTCGAACTGTGCAGCGGGCGCCACCAACGGACCACGGGCCAACGAACCTTCAAGCGAGAGCACCGGTGTCCACACTCTTCAAATTGTCAGTCTTCTTGTGTCAACGCTAAACTGTCCTTTGTTACGCCTCAAGTAGCGCGTCTAGCCCTATCTCACCAACTAGCCACTGTCACGGCATTACTGGTGACCACTATTTTTTTTTTTTTTTCAAAATCATCAGGGGTATCCATCACGCAATATATGCAGACGACCTGACCATATGGACGTGTACGGGATCGGTGGGCGAGCAACAAGACGCACTGCAGGAAGCCATCGACAGGACCGAGCATTATCTACACCGCTGCGGTCTTTCATGCGCGCCGGAAAAGTCGGAGCTCCTGATCCTCAAAAGGAGGACAAGAGGGCGGCCTCCGCAGGAGACACCAGACCCAACATTGACCCTACATGGAGTCAACATACCCAAGGTGGACGTACTCCGTATTCTGGGCCTCACTTTCCAGAAGGACGGTGCCGGTCTCGCCGCCATTAAAAAGCTGCAAGCGACAGTTACCCAAGTCGCGCACTTGGTTCGAAGAGTGACTAACAAAAAGCACGGCCTGAAAGAGCAGGACACAATCAGATTGATAGAAGCCCTGATAATCAGCAGAGTCACTTACGGCACCCCGTACCTGGGTCTCAAGAACAGCGAGAGAGACAAATTGAACATCCTATTACGAAAGACTTACAAGCTGGCACTGGGGCTTCCACCGACAACGTCGACGGAGAAGCTACTCAGCCTGGGCATCCACAATACTTGGGAGGAACTAGCAGAGGCCCACAAGACGAGCCAGATAGAGCGACTCAAGCTCACCAGCACGGGCAGGGACACCCTAATAAGACTGGGCTACTCAGTCGAATATGAGTCCAGAAAACAGCGGGTTTCTCTGCCCCTGAGGGAGAAGATCACGGTGGCCAGCATCCCGAGAAACATGCACCCTGAATACAACAGAGAAAGGAGGCGAGCGAGAGTGCAAGCTCTACGTAAGGCCTACGAAGGATCAAAACAAGAAGAAGTCAGATACACCGACGCGGCAAAGTACAAGAACAGAGCGGCCCACGCTATCAGCATGATCAACGGCCAAGGACAAGAGGTAGCAGCAGCCTCGGTAAGCACTTCAGACATCGACAGCGCGGAAGAAACGGCGATAGCCCTGGCAGCCACTACGGGTAAGCGAGAGGAAGATCACATCACAGTCATCACGGACTCGCAAACAGCATGCAGAAATTACCAAAAGGGCCGCATTTCGAAACAAGCCCTGAGCATCCTCGAAAAACTAGACAATTTTCAAGAACTTTACATTGTCTGGGCCCCGGGACACGAGTCCCTGGCGGGTAATGAAGCGGCTAACGCTGCTGCCCGAGATCACATTCTCCGGGCTATCCCACCGGGTTCACGAGCACCGGCAGACCAACATGATAGCGTCCCGAAAAGATACTCCGATATCCTGAGTCATTACAGACTGGGCAGGAGGATCTACCCACCCCCGCATCCCAAGCTAACAAGAGAAGAGGCAGTGATCTTCCGCAAACTACAGACCGGCACATTGCCGCACGGCACCCTGCTACACGCCATGTATCCTACGAGCTATACTCACAGATGCGCCTTCTGCTCTGCGCCCAATACCCTCTACCATATGATATGGGAATGTCAACAAAACACATCGACACCACCCATCACCGGACCAACCGTCGAGCAGTGGGAGGCCCAGCTGACAAGCCCGAGCCCTGAAGACCAGCATCGCCTGGTGAGCAGGGCCAAGATATCGGCTCAGGCCCACGGCATCCTGGACTAGGGACGCCGCCCACCTCGGACGATTTTAGCGTCTGCTCATTTCCCTAAATAAAGTTTATTCCTCCTCCTCCTTCAAAATCAGACCACCTGGTTGGCTATACTATCACCAACAAAGGATTGAAAAGACGTTTAACTCGCACACGACCTCTGTTGAGAAACTTCCGTCCAAAGTTCGACATTGTACAAAGGCAATCACCCTCAGCCTCTGTGAAAGATATACGTATATAGAAGCGAGAAAAGCCAGAGAGGTTAACCAACGCACGGCCGGTTTGCCATCCTACACGAGAGGATGGGATAAAAATACGAAAAGCGATAAACAATTAAGGACAGAGAGAGAAAGGGAAGAGAGAGAGAGAGAGAGAGAGCTGTTCATAATAGAGACAGCATTTCTTTCCAACACCGCGAAAAAAACTAAATATAGCCTTCTATATATATTTTTCTCAACTCGGGCCCACATGCATATTACTGTCTCCCGCTCATCAAGCTCCTGAGGGCAAGCACCGACGCCGTCCTCAAAACGCAACGAGACCCGCATGAGACGCGATGAAAACACAGCCTCGCATACGCGAAACTAAGCACGCTCGCTGTGAGTCACGGATGCTCCAGTCCCGAGATCGCAACCCGCGACTTCCTTGCCGTACAGCACAACACGCCGAAAGCGAAAGTAGCCTCCGACGGCCGGCCAGCTGCGAAACGCCGGCGCAACGCTCCGGCGTGTATATACAGCTGCTACGAAAAGAAAGAGAGAGAAAGGCAGCGAAGATTTACAGCGCGCCGAGAGCTGTCTTTCCGGCGCGGGCCGCAGCTTTAGCGCAGCTATACAGCTAGCGGTGATCCTCGTTAAGTCGTGACGGAGTGAGCTTGTACCAGACTGCCCGCTTCTCACGCGGCGTGCCGGTCAAAAGCAAGGGATGCCAGCTCTGCGAGTAAACGCAGTCACTTACACTTGCTCACCCCGGCGAGAAGCCTAACGCTCCCGGGAGTTCTTTATTGCTTCCGCCCTTCACAACTCTCATTCCACCCCTCTTGCCCCAACCCGAATACTATCGCGTCTCGCGGTTCGGTTCTTTAGCCGAAACGTCGCGGTGCGTCTTTTGCTCCAGGTCGGACAAAATAGACTCCTGAGAAGATCCCCCACAACGCACGGTGGAGCATATTATGATTCAACGTCGAGGTTCGGCCCACCCAGATTCTTTTTTTTTTTTTTTTTTCTCACGATGAATGGCTCCGGTACCGTGCTTCCAGATCACCCTAAGACCTGTATATATTACTTCCCGCGTGGGTAAGGTCGGTGCATGAACGCAGCAGACGGGAACGAATCGAACCAGTCGCCCCGATGATTTATCGGTCGGCCGCCTGACAGCGACGCACGATCAGCGAAGGCGTGTACGTTATAACATGACCGATGTCTGTACGCCGTCAATTTCCACCGTACATGTCAAATTCGCCATCTTACCAACTCTGATTGGTCAACACTCTACAGTCAGCACTGCCGCGGCGTTTCTAAACGCGGCCATTTGATAATTTCACAATATGTCGGAATTTGGCAGTGCCATCGAGTAGCACTTAATGCTCAGAGTGATGAGTGATGAACACCCAACTTCCGTGCTTACACCATATATAATGCCAGTGAGTGTACGATTGTCCGTTCTCTAACAGCCGTTTTTTTTTTCGTCCCACTTAAACTTAACTATTCGATAGAATTCGTCCGACTACCCTATATTCGTCTGAATGCCAATTAGTCCAAATGAAGAATACCGCCCATCTGTATCCACATAATAGATGGTTTGGCGTGCAGCTACAGAGGATACAAACGGAGGAACTCAGGTTTTAGGTAATCACGCGTGGACAAGGGCCCGCGCACCATTAAAATACGAAGAGTAGAGAGGTCGGCTTTAAAACAACAGCTAGGCGCGCGTCACGGTTCGATCAAAAGTGAAAAGATGCAAGCGCTTGCACGAGTGCAGTGTGTTCCATATTCGAGGGGCCAAAATACCTATACAAGCGCTCCTTTAGGAACACAGAGATCGTGCTTGCTGTTTTAATCTCGCATCGAAACTCCCAGGTGCCACCCGGTGCGGGGCGAATGCACTTTGCTTCACTGACCTTGCGCGCAAAATGAACCGCTTATCGCAACCAGAACAGAGCGTGCGTATCCGAATTAAAAGAAGGGCTCCATACTTCAAAGCTTAACTCCGTTCAGCGACACACTTTTAAAGGTTCAAGTGCCTACCACACGAAGTGCGCAGGGGACTGGCCGCCTAAGCGGACAGAAATTGAAAGGCTTTCCAAACGTTCGCGCGATTGTATATACCAGCCATCACCATTAGCACCAACAATTTCTCGCTCTCTCTCCCACGCGCGCGCGCACGCACACACACACACACACACACACACACACACACACACACACACACACACACACACACACACACACACACACACACACACACACACACACACACACACACACACACACACACACACACACACACACACACAACAAACAAACAAACAAACAAACAAACAAACAAACACGCGCGCGCGAGCGCTTTTAAATGTGAAACCACGAGCTGTCCCTTCCTCAAAAGTATTCGCTCCGCCTTCACGCCACGTTTACACTGAGGCCAGGGAGGTCACTTCGCCGCGTAACGCATACGCGTGGGCTATAACGGGCCTCTGGGGAGAATGAAAGTAGGAATGGCCATCGAAGCAAAGAAAGAAAAATTCGTTAGGAGAGGCTGGTATATTCCAGAGATAAAAGAAAGCGACGGGAGGTGGCGAGGCGTATGGAGAGGTCCACCGAAAGTAAGAGTACACGAAGGGAGAGGAGTACAAATCGCAGCCTCCCGCAGTATTGTGGACGACGAGAGGAAGAGGAGGAGGAGGGTGGAACAGCCTCTCGAGCTCGGAATCCAGGTCGGCAGAGTCGAACGGGCTCCTAGAGCACAGCAAGCGCGAGCTTTTCCGAGGGCGCCGCCGCCGTCATTCATAAAGCGCGAAGCCGCAAAGCCGCGCGAGCAAGCTTTCCCTTTCGCCGCTGCTAAGCGGCTGCTCAACCTTTTCTCTCATAGTGCACGCCTGTTCTTTTCAACCCCTTTTTTTTTTCTTCCCTTTGCCTTTTCTTTTGGAAATGTAACCGGCTTCTTCAAACGCACCTCTGCGCGCACGTGTTGAAAGCGTTGCCGACTTCTTTTTAACGGTTCAAAAACCTCGGGAAAGGTCAGCGGCAGACGGCGACGAGGAGCCCAGAATTTCTGGAATGCCGCGAACGCCCACAGAAATTCTCTCGACTACACTAACTATTTTTGGCTCGCAACGTCGACTGCTGTCGCGGCAAACGTTCGCCTCTTGCAGCTCCGCTTCTGCAATGGGAACCCGAAGACCCCAGGCAAGAAAGTTGGCAGTAAAAAAAAAAAAAAGTACGAATACAGGCGCCGTAAGCCCAGGGCCACATTCAGAACGTTCGTATAATATGAAGCCAACATACAATAAATCCAAGGAACGCACAGGGGAAAGTAACGGTTGTTTAAAGTGAAACGTAGAAATGTTAAAGCGAAGGGAAATCAATGTGGACGAAAAAACAAGCTCCCCGCCGGTGGGTGCCGAACCCGCATCTTCCCCATTACGCGTGCGGTGCTCAGGGCCCATCGGTTCCCTTTATTCACAATCGTATAAGAACTATGTGCCGGATATTATGCGGACTTTCGTGATAAACTGACACTCAGTTCTGACCGGAAGTTGCAACGCGCGAATTGGCTGTGTGAACACCTAGGGGCCTGATTCCGCTTAACTGCACACAATTTCCCCCTTTATCCGCTTCGATGGCTGAGTGTCTACGGTCATCCTGTTGTTAAGAATTAGGTGGCGGGTTCGCATTCCCCACCGCATTCCGATAGGGCATAGTGGCCGGAGTGTAAGATCGCTCGAGTACCGACCGAGTTAGCTTTACTTACCTACTACGGCTTCTCATAGTCCCTGTGTTGCTCTAGCATGTTAAATTCAATCAATCAATCGATCGATCACCTCTGCTTGCTGCTGTTAACATCGATTTTCCTCTTCAATTTAGAGGTTAAATCGATTCCAAACCCTTCAACGACGCGTCGGAAACCAGTGCAGCGTCAAAGAAATGCACTCGACGTGCCGTCCGCTACCCGTCAGTTCCTCCCTACTCGTGCTGTGTCATCAACGCCCTCATGCAAACGAACGCAGCCGGCGCCCTGTTCGCAACAAAACAAACCCACTCTTCAACCAACAGAGAGAGAGAGAGAGAGCTTTCGATTTAGCGAGCGCACGCGCCGCTTGCGTATACTCTAAACGCAAGCAAATGCATCCAAAGAACCTCCCAACTCGACTCTGGTCTTCTTGCATAGTATAAACAGGAAAAGACGGCGCCCTGCTATCTTCGGACACGAAAGTTCTAAATCTCCCTAATGTGCTCAGGCACAAGCACGCCTATATGCGCACAACTAACGAACGCATCCCCGTGAGTCCGCACCCCACGTTTACTCCCTTGCCCCCTCCTCCCTCGCCCTTTCCCCATCAGCGGAGGCACTGACGAGCACACCCAAGCACACCCGAGGCGAAAACAGGGCGAATGAGAACGAGAAGCAAAAGAAGCAGCCAGAGCTAGGAAAGGCGGCTAATCGACTCGCCGCTAAAAGCGATGGGCCCAACAGGGGCATACAGGCGAGACGCAGCCATCCGGCCGGACACCAGGCGAGGAAGAAGCGCTGTGTTGGCCCCGGAGGGCGAACGATCGTTGCAACAAACTTCCCCCCTCAAGTTCCGCGGGGCGCGCGCGGTGCCTATTACGCGCGACCCGAAATATGCATATAGCAGCACCACCTCTCGGTTATTACCGTGCAGCTCAGCTAGGACATGCGGCCGAGTTCTTTTCTTTTCCCAACCTCAATGGAGAAACAAGCCAGGCCATACTGCCACGCTTCAATAACCTGTAGCCTGGGTTCGTTTCGTCAAAGGCACTGCGTGTTTCTTGTCCTGGGAAAGTTCTGGGGATTCTCACTCTCACCATCCAACAACGTGAATGAATGAATTTAATTGATCCCAGTGTGGCATAAACGGAAGCAACCACTGTGACAACGCCATTCTGAATGTTTTTCAGCCATATAGACCTTTGGAGAGCTGCACGCGTCGTGAGAACTGATATAATAATAATAATAATAATAATAATAATAATAATAATAATAATAATAATAATAATAATAATAATAATAATAATAATAATAATAATAATAATAATAAAGCTGATTCAAAACAAGAAAGGACAAGAAAACGTCTTCAGTTGTCGGCGACGTATTGGACGGGCCGGCCCGTCACAACTGGCGTCAGCGGTGACGCACGCTCGCCTCGTCGCCTACGACTCCTCCCACACCGCCGACCTATGCCTACGAGTATCCTGCTTGCTGAACTGCTGGTGTGAGACACCTCCTGCAGCGGATATCGTAAATGTACTGCTCAACCCTGAAGCCTCAAGCGGTCTCCCTTCAAAACACTGTCCGAGCCCATGCTGCTCACTCAATGAGGAAATGGCTTAGCTTCGGTAATCCGACGAGAAGTGGCCTATATGATCAGCATGGCCTGGCCAACGGCCACATGAGAAACCGTTATTTCGTTTGCGTCATATTTCACAAGAAAGGTTTTAGCATCAGGCGAGCTTCCAGCACACACTCAGTGTCGACCTGCGGCACTGCACAGAACTGGGCTTGGATTACGCGTACACACGCATATAACCAAGCGTATACGCGCGGATGCGGACGCGCCAACTATCCCGGAAGGGCATACACACAGTACGAACATCTCAGAGGCGCGAGTCAGCGCGATTCACTGGGGAAGAAGAGGTTGGTTGCTGCATCGCAATAGGCCGATGCCTGAGCGCGCTGCGATTAGCCTTAATGGAGTAGCACCCCGAGGCAATAGCGCGGCACAAATCGCGGAAGAGAAGAGACCACGAGGGGGGCAGCAAGCTATCAGAGCCGTGGGAAGAAAGTTGGTGCATGCGCGACGACACCCAGAGGAGTGAGTTTCTTTCTTCGCCGCTCGGTCGATACCGTTCGCGCACAACTTTCGCCAAAACGTTCGAAGCCGCAGTGCGAGTAGGTGTGTCGTGATTATGACGATGATTTTCGACATCCGGGGACAAATATTACCCTAGCCTGCTTAATTTATTCAGGTCACCGGACTGCTCACTGCAGATCATAGGCGGAACACTCCCGTGATTCGGAGAGGGTATAGAGGTTGAGAGGTGTATAGTTACGATGGCATTATTTCTTTGCAAATTATAGTCGGTGACAACCTAAGAATTAAGTGCAAGATCCACCTACCTCCGAAAGAGAGCCGAGTCAGCTGGAGCTCTCTCAGAGAAATTAATGGCTTGGCTTTGCTAATGTAAATTTTAGGCTAACTGCAAAATAAAAGCGCCTTGTTTAAAAGTTCAAATATTACCTTTGGATGAGCACTGATATCAGAATCACCCATAAAATTTGCCAAGAAGTTCAGGTTTAACCCTTAAAGAGAGCGACACAGACAGACCAGTATACGGAGAAAAACAGATGTTTTAAACATGCAAAACCGCGCGTAGTCACGGAAACAGACAAACCTAATCTGGTGAATCTATGCAAATTCTGTATTAGGTGGACAGCGTACATATTTATTTTTTGGTTGTTACCGACTATACGTTAACTCAATAGAATAAGATAACGCTGCAGAGACTCCCCCGGCCACCCTTCGACATGAGTACGGGCGGTAAGCGAGTTGCTACACAACTTCGAGGCAGCCGAGTTTGTTGTACACGACGTGTATAGCTGTCGTAAAGGCCAACTGCCATTCTCTCGCTGACCTCAAAATAACGATGACTTTTCGATGCTGGGCGCAACTGGCGACAGCAGTTAAGACTGCATATGTTGGTGAAAGAGCAGCAAAGAAGAAAACACTTTGGACGGGCTAACTAACAGGCATAGTACCTCCACAAACGAAACAGTTACATCACCTTGGAGAGTTCGTATACCGCTTTCCACTGCCCTCCCCATCCTCTCTCTCTCCCTCACACGCACGCACGCACGCACGCACGCACACACGCACACACACACACACACACACACACACACACACACACACACACACACACACACACACACACACACACACACACACACACACACACACACACACACACACACACACACACACACACACACACACATGCAAGCATGCACCTCGATGTGTAGTATACAAGTCCTCGTATAACCGCTGTTGCAAGGCGAGCGCTGGACCACAGCAGCAGCCGTTGCACCACCAGCAGTGAGCGTCGCGCGAGGCAGGTGCAGCACACGTCGCCCGCAGCGCCGCACACGATTCAGCTGCCACAGGAGCGAACGTCGTCCCTCCACCGCCTCTCGCTCGCCCAATCTCTCGCCCCGCCCTTGTCGTCGCGTGTCATACTTTTTTTTCTCCCAACGGAGCGCAATCACCATGAATGAATGAAAACCGACGGGAGGGCACGCGAACACGGAGGGAAGGGGGCTCACTTCGCTACAGTACACGCCTTCGCAGGCCCTACGGGGTGCGCGAGTGAGAGCGACCAATTTCGGGGAAGCCCTGCGACAATAAAAGAAAGACGATGCGACAACACGCAAAAAGAAAAGGAAGGATGAGACATGGTGGTCGTTTCGATCGAACACGACGCGCTTGTATCTCGATAACTTTTCGCGTCGCCAAAGTTCGGGACATTACAATGGCTGGGGGTCTGTATTATACGGAGGAACGGTCATAAATGATTTATGTGCGCCTGTCAGGCTGCGGTGATGAAGGACGTCGAGAGAAGAGAACTCTGTGGGCGCAGCGAAGGACAGGCGTATATATGTAACAATTACAACGCAGAACAGGCAGACACTGTAGCCGAGAAATCGCGTGCAGAGTTTAGAGAAATCCTTCTGCTTCACTATTCTTCATCCTCAAGAAAGAACAGATAGACAACGAAGACGGCAAAGGCGGAGAGGGGGGATGGTGTGATTGCAGTGGTAGTGAATAGTTGCCTTAGGCGGAGAGCGTATCACGCTCTCCTTCTATGAAACTGCTCGCTATTGATTAACGGCCGTGCGAAGAAGGGAGAAGCCACAGCCCCCGAGCCGACGTTTCGACTAGGAAACTTGTCTTTCGCCCTGACGGGGACACAAACCCTAGTCGAAACCTCGGCTCCGTCTGTTGTTCGCCCAATGTTGATCAATTCGTCACCAGGTTCCTGCGACTCCTTTTGCATCGCATTCTCGCCAAGTGCTGCCCGTCACTTTTCCTGCGGCCACCCACGGCCGTCCTCCACTCATTTAACAGGCTATAGCGCTTCGCCGTTATCTATTAATACGCACTACCCCGCAGCTCTCGCGTTCAGATCCGCAGGCCATGGCCGCGTGCCAACCCCGCCGTGTCTGTTTCCAGCGTTCTTCGTGGCATCCACTTCACGCGGTCCTTAATTTACATTCCAGCGTCCATTCTATCTTTATCGATGCGCCGATATATATGGGATGCCTTAACCGCAGACCAAATAAACGCGACCTGCCCGAAGAGGCGAGAGAAGTGTTGCCGTCGACCTTCACTCGATGCAGACGCACTGGCCCCAGACGAACGTGCAGTTTTGTTTATTGCTCTTGTAGCTGTCGTGGGATACTCATCAAACTTCAGATGGGAAAAGTGAGTGACTGTTTTTCTATGAGCACATCCATGTTTTAGATCAAGGACGCATAGTATTTGCCCAACCACGTATCAAAGCAGACGATGGTGCGTTGAAACAAAAGCAAGTGAAACAACGGTACAAAGTTTGAGAAAAAAAATGCTCAATTTTACAAAATATCTGCAGTAGGTAAATTAAAGTTTTCCGTTACTACACTCGTTTACACTCACTCACTCGCTCACTAATGACGTCACTTGGGATGAAGCTGTTGTTTGCGTTGCTCTCAGTATGCGCAGCATTTGAACTTCTGTTCCATCATGTCTGTTGGTGAAGTCGCCATCAGATTTTCCGCCCTAAGATTAGCTGGCTGCTTTGATTATGGTGCCTGTGGAGGTGGTTAGGTTCGAGAAAACACGGCAAATGCCTCAGTCTCTAAAAGACTCGAGCTGCCAGAAAAAACAAACGTGCCCTTATCTCCCTCTCTCTCTCTCTCTTTACACTGTTTATGCATTTCGCCATCTTTGGCTTTCTGTGTTCTCCAGGCAACCTTGAGTAGTTTTTCATTTGCCGGCGATTTGCTTAACAACCAAAAAGAATAGAGAAGGAGAAACGGGCAACGTAACCACATCCGGCCTACCCCTTTTCAGCGCGTCGTTAACCAGCGCAACCATTCAGCTCCGGCCAACCGCTCGCTTCCCAGGGTGCCCTTAACCGCCACAACAACCCCTTCGTTTAACGGGAACACTGTTGAATACCCGAGCGCAGATTCACGCGCTCTCCGCTAAAGCCACGGTCAAGTTACAAAGTCAATAAAGAAAAAGACAAGAAAATAAACATCACGAACAAACAAAGGAACGAAAGTCGAGAAAGGATATAGCGCAAGGAGGAACAAAACGTGCTTTGTCTCGAGTCCACAATACACGTCACGCACACGCGCACATCGGCGCGCGGCGTTCGCGTTATATACGCGGCCCGGCCACCATGCGAAGCCGCAAACCAACGCCGGGGCACCGCACCGCGGCCTCGTTTCGACGATGGCGTAGGCCCAATATTTACGCACCACGCGTCGGGAAAGCGCCGCGAACGAGGCTCACCGGAGAAGAAGGTAAAAGGGCCCCGCAACGGAGAACAAAGGATTGTGCACGGCGCTGCCAACACCACCACCGTCGCCAACACCGCGCCGTATAGCCAAGAGCGAGAAGGCTTCCGAACATTCCTCGGGGGCCGTGGATACCAAGGAGCGCGGGCGATACGTGCCCAGCTCGCCGCCGTATACCTCGGAGGCCATGATCTTGCAATACTCACGTCGCAAAAACGTGCAGCGTCGCAGAAGGTATACGAGTGCGCGTGGCTGAAATGGCGGTTACACGAAGCGCAGAGCTAACTGCGGTTCCAGGATTCGAGAGCGTCTGAAGAGCGTTATCATTAGAAGTTGCTAGCAATTCCAAGCAAAAGGCGATCGTTTTGGAAATTTAACTTGGCGCCATCGTCTGCTTGAACAAACGTCGTCTGCCTAATGACTCGGGAGCAGACGACGCTATAGCAGCACGTGGCACTGTATATATATATATACGGCCTCTGCAGGAGTGGAGGAGTCTGCGCAAGGCGGACGAACGAGGCAAGAACACACCGGCGCCATGTTGACCTGGTATAATGTGGAAGTATAGCAAGCCGTGTGGCTGTACGCGTTCAACATGAGGTTTTGAAGCAAGTGTCGTTGAATCAGTGTGTCAACATAGCCTTAACGCCCGTGCAAAGTGAGAGCCGTTCAGAGGGCGGAAAACAGATTGACACGAAGTGAATGTCTGCGAGTGCCGAGACGCAAAGTGAAGCTTGCGGCGTAGGCAAAACAAATACGCATGCTGACCGGCTCTTTTCACCTTTCTCGCTATATCCGCCACTATGAATTTTTGTTTCTTCGTTTCAAGACTTCCTGTAAGTTTCCGAATTGCCTTTCTACAGAGCTCATGCCAGCGTAGTCTGCCGTACTTGTGCTGTAATTACGACCACACGCACAATCGTCCAGGTCACGCAGCAGGGACGGCCGCCACCTCAACGAAATAGAAGGCAAAGCCGTCGTCGAGTCTATGAGATGTCAAGCTATGCAACATCACCACACGCTCCCCAACTGGCTGATGCGCGGGCCATGGAGTCCAACGCCACACTGCACGGCTTTAGTGAGCAACGCGCAAGCAGTGACGACGTATAATAATGAACGCCCACCGTTAAGAGCTCATCGGTTGCAGAGGAGAGAGAGAGAGATAGAGAGAACAAGGCCACCGCGGGAGACAAAAGCATCGAAACGGGGCCGCTTACGAGAGAGCGAGCGTTCCCGGCGAGCCAAACAAAATTCAGCAAGCGCGAACGAACGCTTTCAGTGGCTGAATCGCCGCTCTCACTCGAACAGATATTTACGGGAACGAGCCATGACACACTCGACCGTACTCGGAATCTGCAAGGGCATGCGCCAATATGCATGTATCGATAGCTGCACCAGCCTTGAGATAGAGACGCAGTATCAGGGACGGCGCCAATTGTTCTTGCGATACGAGGCAGTTAACTCGCAGTATATATAGTAGTAGGGCGCCGTTTATAGCACGGTGAATGGACTCATTCTTTTCTTTAGAGCTGCCTGCTAACGACAGGTTCGTTTTGTTGTTACCTGTTGTATACGAGTCGGTGTTGTATCGGTAAAAAGTGCCCGCATCAAGGGAGGCCGAGCGAATCCAGGGAGGCCGAGCGAATGGCAGACTTGTGTTGGGAGAGAAATGGGACTCCTTCCAAGATGTTGATCTCTTTGAAGGGCAACTCCGTCGGTGGTGACAGGTGATGACAAACCGGCGGCAGTTGAACTGGTATAGGGGACCGAACAATGTCTCGCGGGCAACGCTGCTTCAGTGCCGCGCTCGCGTATATGAGACGGCTTCGTAACAGCGCGGGCACCTGTGGGCCGGCGTAGCTGTTTTATGACCGCAGCTGTTGCTAAGGTACACGTGCGACGGTGTTTGAAGGCACAAAGGCTGTCAGATGGCGAACTACAGTACGTGAACTTCTGCCTGTCTTCTCGAACAAATCTAACTACTTGTATTTAACAATGCAACTGTATACATGCTGCTCTTCTGCGGCTTTCCATCTATCTTCTGTGTCCTCTTAAGCCTCATGCGCAGAACTTAGTCTTGATGATCCGACAGTATTCAGTGTTTTTTTCCTGCCGAATTCATTTTGTTTGCCATGCGTACGAAAAGTGGCCAGGTGCCACCTAGCTAGGCGCCAACCTCTCCACTTACATCATGACATCTAAAAGAAAGGTATGTGGCGAGCGAAGTGAGCAAACCTTAGCGGAATCACAAGAATCACGTCGCAAGAAGGCAACGGCAACAAACCGTTGCACGTGCGTCTCGTGCGTAAGCAACTATCCAGCTAAGTTTTCGCCGTGTAGCCTATAGACCTGCATCGCATAAAACTGTTCTGCTAAAGAAAACAAACGACGTATAGTGCGAATTACCCGCTGCCTCCCCTTCGAGCCTGTGCTGTTAAGAAATTCACCTTGCTTAATTGTTTCCTCGCTGTCTTCAAGCCAAGGTTATGTTATTCCGGTCGAAACGATTCCCTCTTTCTTGTCACGAAAATTCATCTGCCTCTCTCTGAACGCACTCGCTTCGAGCGGATGCCAATCCTCAATGTGCGAGCTCAAAAAAAGATAAAGCTTAGATAAAACAACACGGTATACCAAACGCGAGTGGCAATCTGCCTGCACTACACTTAAGTGTCGTAAAGTCACGCGAGCCAGTCAACGCGGGAGACGCGGCGCGCGATCCAGCGTCGCGGACGTCGAGACACCTACGTACGCCCATGAACGCGGGCGCACGCTGTCAAGAAAGCAGCGCACAAACAAACGCGAACCGTCGAGCGCGCCGTCTCTCGACGCTTGACGACGCCCGGCTCGGCAACGCGAGTCGCACGTGCGACAACGTCGCCCCGGAGCGCGGAGGTCGCACGAGAACTCCCGACACAGGTCACGCGTCCACGGAGCGAGGCACCGAGCCGTCGCTGCGGGGGGATAAACACGAACGAAGGCAACACGCAACTACGCCGAGTGCAAGTTGCTCGCTCCACTCCACTGCGCTATACCAGTGCAACGCTCACGGAGCGCGCTTCACCCTTGAACGTTTTTCTCTCCTGTTTGTTCTTCGTTTCAGCTGCTGCTATAGACAGGCGTGTCCCTGCGCGCGCTTGCACGCGCTCGTTGCCACACCGCTTACGCAACTATAGGCGGCGCACTCTACACGTCGTCGCAGCGGAAGTCGGGACAGAGAAACTAATCCCTAGAGAACTCGCAGCACACCTTCTTTATCGAGTGTGAGCACGAGCGCGAAAAAGGCGCCTCCGTTCGTTTCGCAAGTTAACGGCAGCGAAATTCGCGCGACAGCTGCTTTTGTATAGGAGTTGGGACAACGCGGCGCACTCCCATGCAACGGCCGATATCGGCAGCCTGTAGAGAGGCGGACCGCAAGTATACGGTTAGAGAAAATATTACTGATTCCCCTCCCTTTTAGCTTCCGTGTGCACATATCTATGCTGTCCTCATTTCTTTTTGAACTAGGAGCATTCAAATTACCGAGTAGATGTTCCGGCGAGATTGAAGTGTGGTGCCTGACGGTCCGTCTGCCACAGACGCTATAAGCGAGACCACGCCGGCCTGATCGAGTCACACTTCCACACTCACGCGGGACGTAATGATCCAATAAGTTCACCCGGAGCGATCTCATGGACACACCGCGTTTCACCGACAACCTGCGTATAGCTTGAACCATCTGCAGTACTTTCGAGCGCACAGAAGCGTCAGCACGCGAGACGCTCCGGGTATATACCGTTCACATAGGAAAAACAATTATAGGAATCGAACCCGCGAGCTTGGCCTCGCCGCAGCAGAACGCTTCTCCGAGGCAGGCGCTTTTCGTTGACTCATTCTGAAGCGACGCACAGAATATAACCGCGATATCAGAAAATGACCCTAACGTGTTTGACACACAAGCTCAAGAAAGGTCCGGTCAGCTTACGACGAGACGGAAGTGACGCTCGCTCGAAAAGGAGTGACGCACACGAACGCAGGCTGGCCTATAACAGTGGGCAGCTGCGCACCTTGACGCCTTCCGGGAGGTGTGATCGCCCGGGACGGTATGCGGTCCGCCTAAATAAATGGTCGCTTCACTTCTGACGGTCAACCATGGAAGAGCCACGGATGTGCGGCAAGATTGTAGGAGAAAGGGAGAGAGGGTAGAATAGATGTGCAAGTGGGGTGGGGATAGACAGAGGGTGTTGGAGTAAGAAAAAGCGTACAGCGCGTCTTAATTGCAGCCTCCGCGATCAACTTCAGAAACATTTTCAGAGCTAATTGCGGAGGCCACGCTCCGCTGTGCTGAGTACGGTGAACGCCACCTAGGTGGCGTTGGTAGTGCTTCTTGATGCCAGCGTCCCTTCGAATGCTGGCATCGAGGCGTCGTAGTGCTGAGACCACCGAAGCGTTCACTGTCGGTGCGCGTTAGTGTCATAATGCAGTACTTTTCTGCTCGTAGGCGGCGGCACCGCCCCGAGCAAGAGCGCGGGTACACGGAGGAGTGTTATGCCCAGACCACACGTACGCTTGCGGACGCGCGTAAGATCGCGTCTACGCGCTTTGCGGTTGCCGCGCCTAGCGAGGAATGGCGGTTTGCATTCACAAATACGCGCGACAGCGCGCGCTCACTGGCCTCACTTGTTTACACCTTGGCAGACGCCACTTCGTATTCCGTTGTTGGCAGTGCTTCAAAATGCTTCGATATCTATACACGTAATTGTTATCTTTTTGGAGCTGTTAGATCAGCACAAAAAGTGAAGAAGAAGCACTTTCTTGCATGATATAATTCTGCTTAACTGAGAGTTGAATGTACCGCGCCGTCACTGCGTAGCCAGGCGCGCCGACGCGAGGCAGCCCAGGTATGGTGGCTAGAATTCTAGCCACCATAGCCCAGGCGCGCGATAACTGAGAGGAGCTGATCACCGAGATCGCGCCGCGTTTCGACGCGTACGAGCCGTGCCGCACCATCTGCGCATGCGTGGGCGCGCGGACGCGAGCTTGCGCGCGTTTGAAAGCGTACGTGTGGTCTGGGCTTTAGATATATAAGGCGCGTCTGTGTAGCTCTCTGCAAATGCGTTTGTGGCGCAATGGGTTAAACGCTCGACGATCTGTCGTCGCGGACCGAGAGGTCGTGGGTTCGATTTCCAAATTTTGCATGTTTGTGGAACTTTTTCTTCTGGTTTCTTTCTTTGTATTATGTGCTATGACGTATTTCCGTGACGGAAATACGTCAAAAAAAGCAACAAGCACTATACAATTACCGTGCGTTTACGGCCCAGCTATATCGCTAGCCCGAGCACTGCTATACAACGGTTTTCCTCGCTGCAGTTTACTGTGGCTTTTCCTTTTGCTTTTCTTCAAACGAAATTTCCGTTCTTTTCTTCCTCGTCTCCATTGTTCGCCCAGCGACGTAAGTACATCCTTTCGAGAAGACCGCGTTAGCTATTTATACACTTACGCTATACTTTCCGACGTGACGGTCAATTCAACTTCGCCGTCATTGGGACGTTCTCCTTTTGGTTTTTCTCACTGTACATTTCTACTATAGATAAGATCGGCTGCGTTTACTGCTTTTCATGGCTACAGAGAAGAAAAGAAAAACACTATAGCAGAAAAAAAAAGTAAGAGCAATTCTTCGCAGATCCGCTTCCTCAAGAGACGGACTCTGTAGTCCTTGCCTTTCACGAGCACTAAAGCCCAAACCACAGCCTTTCTTTCTTTTCGCTGCATTCGCAGGATAGCTGTATGCCTACTTCAAGCTATACATAGAAAACAAAATTAAAAAAAAAGGGTGTGCACCGATAAGCCGTCTGCGCCAGTCTTCAATCCAGCGCGGAGAGCACCGCATCGTTAGTTTCTTGTGCAAATAAGAAACTAAGCTTGAGAGAGATTCAATGACGCTGAAACTAAACACCTTACTTGAAAAGATCATAATGCCACGCAATGTTACTCAGACCCCTATCCCCCCCCACACACACACACTTTTTTTTTTCTTCCGCGCGCCAGATCGCGCCACGGTGAGGAATAGGGCAGCGCATCACTCCAGCACATCTACGGCTCCTCGCGTGTTGGCCAATGACATTTACACATTTAGTGCCAAAAATAGCTACCATATCCGCGCTGACAGAGCTTGCTGGCGCGAAGGCGAAGCAAATAAGCAGAAGCCCACCGTGCCAGATTGCCAGTGAGTGAACGTTTATGTAGACGTTTGTTTTTAGAAACGCCCAATTATGGGCTCGTAAAGCAGAGGAGCATCTGCTAGTAACATGTGAAGTTCAAGGCATAGTCACCGCAAGCCACGGTGGAAAAATGCCAATGAAGCAACACATGTGCGGTCGGTATTCAATGTACGCAAAAAGTGGCTAAAGTATAGAACCAACTGCTGTAGCTTCTTCTTCGCCATTAGGCCTCGCTGAACGCTTTTACAGTATATCTGTTTCGAATCTGAAAGCGCCATGTATACAGTGAGCGGTCGTAAATACACCCCAGTGCCAGCGACGGCGCGAAACCCCCGGCAAGCCTGTTTTTCTCGTTTTCTGCGCCCGTCCGAAGTATATAACACAACCCGCCGTGACCTGCGCGTAGACGACCAATATATCAGCTCGAAATCTCCTTCGAACGACGCCGCCGCTCGGTTCAGTGTCGCATTCCCGATAAGAGAGCAGGACACAACGCCACGCACGTCGGCACGCAACTCACGCGTATAACGCGCAAAGCGGAAAAAAAAAAAAAAAAAAGATGTCGCCGTATAAGTAACGGGAAGAGGAGAAGAATAAGCGCGTACGCAAGAAGCCCTATATGGTGCAGAGGAGGCGACCTTGGCACGTGCCCGAAAGTATGAATCAAAACGTCCCCGTTGCGTCAGGGGACGTTTCCTTCATCCAACGCTCAGTTCCTTCTTCGGGAAAAATACACCAGCAGACGGAGCTGGCGCGGGTGGTGCGCAAAAACGGCACGTGGTTTACTTACAAAGCAAGGCTCAGGGAGGTCGTGGATTCGATCCCGCGGCCACTGCGGCCGCATTACGATGGGGGAGGAATGCAATAACGCATGTGTACTTAGATTTATATGCATGTTAAAGAACCCCAGCTGCAGGGTCAAAACTACGGCACGCCTCATAATCAGATTGTGGTTTTGGCATACACGCACGCACGCACGCACGCACGCACGCACGCACGCACGATCAATACTTTCGTTATACAGAATACGTCCGCTATATGCAGCTTGGCTTACCCACATACAAACTATTCATGCGGTGGAGCCACCTTCGACGAGCGCTCTTTAGGGAGCTACGCACGCACGCAGGGACAGCCTTCAGATCCTATATATTCGCGTGCGCAAAGAAGCAAACAAACGGCGAAAGCTTCCTTACCGGAGCAGACCTCCTTGCGGCTAAATCCGATGCACGACGACATTCAGAAAGGTGAGCGCCGCTCGCGCGACAGGCTTCGCTTGGCACGGGACGCAAGCACGTGGTCCAACAGCTCCACCCAAATCGTAGGACCCGGCTATAGGTTGGCCGCGAAGGGTCCTCCGAGTCGCTGCTAGCTATCACTGCTATAGAGCACTATTCACTGCCTCCGGTCCAAATCACGCACGCGAGTGCACGCACGCCCCGCGTAAGCAAGTGCACGGACGAGGGAGGCCACAAGAGTTGCAAGACGCCGGCGAGCAAGCAGCACTCCCGACTATACCCCGTGCTGCGATCGAAGGAGCACGCGCGCCGCGAGCGACTATATAGCACGCGACTCGGAAGAAAGTCACGGGAGGTCTTCGAGAGGTGCGTGCAAGCCCGAGGCACCGCGTGGGCCGCCGCGTTGTCGGCTGGGTCCGCTATTTGCGGCCGGCCCTTCTAGCTTGTGCGTAACGCGCACGCGGTGGGTCGTGTATATAGTATATATGCGGGGCACTGCCGCTTCCGACGTGGACAGCAGTAGCCGGCTTCATGTTTAAATGCGCGTCGCGTTTCTCAGAACGCAGCACGCGACGAGGGCACGGCAGGCGTGGCAACGCAGGCATGTGTTGAGCCGGGTCAGAACGTGGGCTTGGAGGAAGGTATACGATTTTTGGGGCCTTGCCCAATTGTTGAGAAGGTCTCCTCAGTTACCAGCAGATCAGTTCTGGCCTGAAGTATATAGAGCCGGAAGTTGAAATTTTAATGCGAAAGCATTATATATGCCCCTTTACGCGAAAATCCGTTGTAGTCGGCGTGACCGAAATATGGTACCAAAAATGGCCGACGGTGCAAAGAGTTAGAACACGTCAAAAAATTCTCGGACTGACGCCAAATTTCTCAGGGAGGTTCCTGTAAACAAAGTAAATGAATTCCTTTGAAAAGAAAATTTGGTAAATTTCAGTTTGGGTAGGAATCAAATCCTGGCCTCCGGGGGGCGAGACGAGCACGTTTCACTGACGCCACGGCGGTTCCACGGTTCTGGTTGACTAAATGTGTGCCTAGTGCGTGCGTCATTGCATACGTCACGTCGCAGCCTGACTGGCAGCGCTTAGCTGGCTGAGTAAACGTGTGGCCACACGCACGCCCGCACGGACGTTGGGTTCGTGACGGCGCAGCCAATGGGGAGGAGGTGGCGCCACGTCACGAGTGTATAAAATTAGTGCATAAAATAAAAAAAGCATGAATGTCCAATTGAAAGCAGCTGAGCTGTCCATCGAGTTATGAACTCCTCGCGGGCAAGCGAGCGCGTTAAGACGATTGGCACGTTTTGATTTCGCCTTACCGAGGCGCAGTTAGAACGCAGGCAAGAACTTGCGCAGACAAGGAACGCGCCGAAAAGGATATTTCACCAAAGGGACTATAATGCTTTCGCATTCCCACACGTACGCAGTCTTAAACGTCTCTCCCAATATTTTTCTTTTCTTTTTCTTATCTAGCAGTCCTTTGAGAATAGCGCTGGGAACGTACGAAAGAAACTTACTCATTCCAAGAGAGTCTGCACAGCGTTTGAAGGAGCGTGTACTGTCTCTGATAAATATAAATAAAGGGGGAAACGATGGCGAGAATCACTGCGCGAGCCCGACCGGAGCTGTCGCATAGCAGCGTATACGGTATATACGCTCGTGCATCTGCGGAATTTCCAGCACTTCTAGGCCCTACAAAAAGGAAGATCAGCTACACTACACCTGACTGCAGTGGAATGCTGCAAGAGAAACACGATCTTGGAAAGGAATCACGGCCAAGTCACTCGCTGCTCAAGCGACGTGCATACTGCATGCCGCTCGCCACACGGCGGTATGGAACGAGAGATGCACACGGCGAGGCGGACGCAGTGCATGGCGACGATCAATTCTCCACTAAATGCGCCGCAGTACCTCGAAAAGCGACACACGATAACGATAACCGCGAGAGAAGGAAGTGGTCCCGGAAAGTGCAGGAAAAGAATGCGACGACGGCGGTTACGCAATATTCCGTCGCAGTGAGAAAGACGATGATGACGGCGGGGAGCATCATCAACGTGCCTTAATGAGGTTCGTCGTCGACGTAATAAGAATTCCGGGCCCATTACGGACACAGGGTCGTTCTTCCTCTTCGTCTTCTTCGCTGGCTTTAAGGGATGCGGGGTGACGAACTAAGCGGTCGCTGCTTATAAGGCCATAAAACGAGGACCCGGCAAAATTATTTTACCACAAATGATACTCCCGGCAAATGTGTAGCATATCAATGAACAATAATGTTCGAGGTGATCGTTAGCGGTTCGACATACTGGTCACACGAAAATATAGACACAACTAAGCTTCCTCGCGAACGCCTCTCTAGACGGCAGTTATAAGACCGCGCGGCTGCCAGGCCGGAGAAGGCCTGATAGAAATACTTTAATGAGAGACCGGACAAGTCATGCAGGCCTTCGTAATACTTGCGTTATTTTTGTAGTGATTGGGACGGTTGTGACCGAAATGAAATGAAGTGGGAAGGAAAATAATACTGTAGGACTTAGTGCGTTAACCTAGAATAAGCGCACCAGGGAACGAAGACAGAAAGGAAGGATATGCATGCATGCATGCATACATACATACATACATACATACATACATACATACATACATACATACATACATACATACATACATACATACATACATACACACACACACACACACACACACACACACACACACACACACACACACACACACAACATACATACATACATACATACATACATACATACATACATACATACATACATACACACACATACATACATACATACATACATACATACATACATACATACATACATACATACATACATACATACATACCAGGGAATGCGTAGATGGATAGATAGATGGATAGATAGATAGATCTAATTGATTCAGTAGCGGCTATGGTACACAAAAAGTCACAACAACAGCATAAGACAGTGGCCCAAACTAGACCAAGTCCACGCCAAAAATCAGGCTTCCGGAGCTAATCGATTCCAGTAAGCAATCTCAGTAGGCGCCGATCGACAGAATGAAACGTGCTCAGAGTAAAGTATGGGCCGCCGGAATGACGCACAGGAAGCAAGCGACGCACTGTACAAGGCCTTAGGAAGCCATATGTTCTCAGCAAAGAAGGTTAGCGCAACGGAGAGTCAATGATCCCTTAGCACAACGCGATCAGTGACGCATGCGTAATGGAATCTTGCGGGAGATAATACACGGGGGATAAGGTATCCGAGAGCGATGAGGCACGGTGCCATTGTGCGACGCGAGAGGGGATACCGACACGCACTCGAAGCCGGCCAAAGAGGAGCATCCTTGGGACCGCATGGAAACAAGACTCGCGAAGCGATGATGAAAGCCAAGAAAAACTCGGTATCTGCAGTGAAGAGCTGCAGGTAGGGAAAGAGTTAACGTGGCTCGCGCCACTACCCATGATGGCGGGCCCGGTCGTAAGCGGTCAACTGCTAAACGTTTTTAAGACAATCGAAGCCGGATCCTCGTCAAAGGCATTTGCAACAGTGCACCAAGCACGTTTACAAAATGTGTTTTATGGCCAAAACGTTTTTTTTTTTTTTTTTTTAATGTAAGCCCTATCATCCTTTCCTCACAAGTTTTGGGAGTGAAGTTTCCAACAAATTTTGTGACAAAGCGGGTGACAGAACAGTTGCCAACGTTTCCAGTTTCGTCCAAATGAATCACTCACGTGAGCCTGCGAATGAAAGCAAAACGCCATCTCCGGCCTGGCGTACGAGAAAGCTGCAGAGAAAGCCTTAACGGAGACATTACTGAGAGCATTGCAAAAAGGCATTGCAAAAATAAGGAATCTCACGTAGAATGTACCGGCTATAGGTTGCTGAGCAAGGCTCGCAGCGCATCCATATCCAGATCAAGCTGCTCTCGATTCGACAAAGTCGGGAACGTCATTCTATGTACAGAACACATGAACAGCTATTGCTGGGAGAGAGAAAGGCGAACACTTTCTGTGGTCGTGCCCGAAATACCGAGATGACAGGGACGCTCTTCTGGAGAAGTTGCCAAAATAATAATTAAAAATAACGGACCTTCCGCATACGCACCCGCAGCATCTTGTGTTCCTAGAAAGCTCAGTTATAACCAGCAAAGAAGCTTCATGTCTTCTTATTACATTCTTAAGAGAGACTGATTCGATGGACATGTGAAATACCGCAGTGATATCGTAAGACACGCTCGGGCGGAACAACTGCCGGCCTTGATCGCCAGGCTAAACTTGCCTGTTGCTACAACCCACCACCACCACCATCTCTATAGGCCTTCCGGCGTATGCGAAAGTACAAAAAGAGGCGAAGGGCAGCAACAACTGAAACAATCAAGCAAACAAACAAAGCACGACTCGTAATCATGACTACGCTGCTGACATATTGAGTTACACAGATTTGATTCCGAATCACAGTCAAGAGTGCTCAAGGGTGGTCAGGGGAATCAAAGGAAGCAAAAGAGAAGTCGAAGGTTTACAGCTGCTTTGAACGTCACTGCTCGGCTTCGGTGCTTGTAAGCGCCTGCACGGTGGTCACTAAACTAAAATCAAGCCTCTCGGTTCAAGACTCTATACATTCACTAAGAGATTACACAGTTCGACACGATATACCACGTACGCGTACTACAGCAAGCTGCTTCTCAATTCCGTCGATTCGAGAACGGCATCCAGTTTCCAGCACGCAACGCCGCACTTCTCTGCAGTCCGCGCAGCCCTTTTTCCTCCCTTGCGTGCGCGCGCATGTTCAGTTTATGTGCGAGCGTGCGCCGACAATGGAGACCCCGTGGCGCAGGCTGAGATAGAGGGGAGGTAACGGGGCGTGACGCGAGCATCCGCAATGCACAGCGCGGCTGCGGAGGCGATGCACGGACAAAGCGTCATTCAGGACGGTCAAACGGCGCGGCGACTACTATACCACCACGACGACGACGACCGCAGGGCGGCGCCTGGCCTGGTCCTCTTCCACGCCTCACAACCCGTCTTCTTGACCCCTCGCGTGCGTGGCGGTTTTTCCTCGGCCGATTCTTCGGTCTGGCCCGGCTTGGCTACTGAGACGTATACGTTCTGCGGCGGACGCGAGCAGCCCCGAGACAAAATGCGTGCGTACGAAGTCACGCAACTGTTGGCAGAGTTGTGTTACTTTTCTTTCGTTCGTTTCCTTTCGTTGTAGTGTTTTTTTTTTTCTTGCTTTATTTTTTTATTTTCTTCTTCTTACCGCGATATTTGTATGAAAGACAGCTTGCGGTGTCTACGGGGATGTGATCCGGTAGGGTGAATCGTGGGTCATCACGTGACCTACTTTGACGTTACAGAAAAAGGGAGTAAATTCCCATGGCAGTCACACAGGATTCGAAAGTCTTGATCCAAGCGACCGTCTCGCACTACAAATGCTATATTAATCATTTTCGTGTCATAAAACCAATTTGAAGTATCGTACAAGCGAAGTGTTCTTAGAATTACGCCACTTTCTTGCATTCTTTTCATTCATCATTCCATTCTTTCTTCTTTTTACCTTTTATATATATATATATATATATATATATATATATATATCAGAAGCACAACTCGCGGTTACCTTAGGTATATTATTTACCCAACAGTGTTGCGGCACATGTCGGTGGCCGAGCCCTTTTTCACCAGGGATATTAGTTTAGAACTGCGAAGAAAAAAAAAAAAAGAGAGAAAGTAATTTTCCAACCCAGCCCTGCAGGTCAAATAATGCCTCAACTAGTTCACACCACACATACAAGCCCTTCTCCATGTTACATCAGGAAATTAAGAGAAGATGAATAATCAGATATAAATATTACTAAAGCAAGATTCCTGCCCCCCCCCCCCCGCCTGAAAAAAAGAAAAAGACAACAACAACGTAAGATAACCTATCGCATTTCATCGGCCCAAGCGGAGCGGTTATTACTAAATAAATAAAAAAGACGTCCAGTGACGACATGTGCATGCATAGCATACATGTGGTTATGTGTGCATCCCGCTCTGCTCCCGCAAAGTAATAGTTAACCAACCAGACGTTCCTCTGTCTGCCTCTCGCTCTGCCTGCATCTAGTTTTCAGCGCCTCACCTTCCATTTTTCTCGCTGTCACCCGTCGGACTGCGCGCAAATTAGCATGGCGGACTCCCTTGGCCAACCTCTCCACCTTCTTTTCATTAATCTCTCTTTCAAGCTCAGCTGTGGCACAGTGTGTTTCAAGACAACTTTTCTGTCCACCGATCTAGGACTACCAACCTCAAACCTCCGCACTCAAGTGCATATTCCCCTTCTCTCTTCACCACCCTCAATCTCTTTTCTCCCGTATCTCGGATGCCGCCACGGCATGACGTCGCTCAGGTGTCCTCACACCGAAGTTCCAATTTACAGGTGTAATATATCCACCCCCCCCCTTTTTTTTTCTTTTTTTTTCTTTTTGACAGCCCTTTCTTCGGAGCAAGAACGCAGTGACCCGGACTATGCGCGAGATGTCCCCGAAAACTACACACGCCACCATTCTTTCCCGCGGCTTAATTCCTCTCAGTTCGGGGTACAACGCCTCGGTCCCGGACCACAATCACCGTCATCACCAAGGTCGCTCGCCCTCCTATATACCGGCTTCGAGTCAGCAGTGCACGCCGTGTGTCATTAGCGCAGTTTGACCGCCACTTGGCGCGGCGGCCGCGAAATGCACGACAGCAGCAGCCGCCGCTGCGTAAGAACGCTCGCGCCTTCCACCCACGTTCGCCTCGAAGCACGGTGCGCAAGCGCACGTATACATGTACTACTACGCGTCCGCGTACAAAGCGTCTTTACACAGTCGTCGTCGCGCTCCAGTTGCTGCCTACACGCTGTCTGCGCTGCCTGCGCTCGCACAAAGCGCCGGTCTCCGTACAAGTTCTGGCTCCACGAGAAGGAAACCACAGTCGCCACCATTCCCAATGAGGACGCCGAGAAGACAGCGGAGGCCGACGAGGCGGGGACGGAGGAGGACGAGCGCGACGACCCGACGACGTTCACCGTGCCCCGCCGGCAGTCGCGAACAGCCGGCAGTCGCAAACAAGAGTGTCGTCGCGCGTCCTCCAGGCGAACGCGACCTCGTGAGCAAGACGGCATAAGAGAAAGGTGGATATTATGTACACGCCCCACGTAGTATACGTCCGGGAGAAGCGCGGTATCGCAAACACGGGTATAAAAGCACTCCCCCCTCCTCACACACACGTACACACGTTGCAAGACTACTCGTTCATACCCGTCAAAGAGACGACCAGCGCGACAAAAAAGGACGGAGTCGGATGAGCTGATAAACGTTCATATTTGAGAATTAATAGCGGAGGAAAGAGAATTAAGAGGACGGCTCTTTGCACTGGAAATCTATGGCGCCTATGCTCGTCTCATCGGCGATTCATTCCCAGCGCATGAGAGCGACTGCGGTTTCCACAGCTGTAGCTGCTTGCAGTGGCGATAACTGGTTCGGCCATAAGGCGCCGACGAACGGAAAGCTTTATAAACGACGCGAGCGAGGTTCCCCTTCGGTCTAAACGACTCGTATACAGCGCTTTTATTCTAGTATGAAACCATACGCCAGCTCATCCAGCTGATAGTAGTATATCGCATGCCTATATGCGAGAGTCGCGTTGTATACATCTGCGACCCTCAGATAGCTTCCAAACGAAGAATTAAACGGTCAATGCACGGAGGCGTGGCGGAAGCACTGGGTTTGTAACAGAGAGGCGGTGAATTTAATCCAGATAAAGGCACCTATGTGGGGGGGGGGGGGGGGGTGGCAATGGCGTTTTAACCATAGCAGGGAACGAGTGAATCAGACGTGGTTCAAGTGACACCTCCGAGTCACGCAGCAGACGAACGTCAGTGACGGTGATGACGATAAGGCAGGCATTTCTGGAACTGTTGCCGTGCAGAACGCTCACCTGCGCTGCGGTCGCAGGCGTTTAAGTTTAGTGCTTGACGTCTGCGTTGCGCCGAGGACGCCAGTGAAACAGCATTGGTGGCGGCCCCTGGACCTTATGCGTTGTGATTATATAACGCCTGGCTCCGACGCCACCAAGCCCACGAAACCCAGGCATACGTGCACGCAACGTCGTACACGTAAGCGCAAAGAGCGTTGCGTGGGCCAAAAAGACTGTTTGCTTCCTTCCGACAAGACGCGCGCACTTCAAAAAAGTGCGACGAGCATTATTGAGGAGACCACGCGTGACCGATAACGCCGCTGCCGCGAGGCGACTTGCCGGCGCCGTCAGGAGTGCGCATATACGCACTCGACGGGCTTGGCAGCGGCTGGACTCGCGACACTTTTGATACACAGGAGCACTGCGCTTTGAATAGTGTGCTGCTATACGCACGCGATTAACAGGAATGCTGCTATCGGGACCATGCATGCAAGTCCCTTCATCGAACAGTATATAGGCCGGAGGCATGCATGCTCAATCGGCTTAACCCCCACCTGCTGCTGTTGTCGTCGTTGTTCCAAAACGTGGTTCATATTTATGAGGCGCACTGACCACACAGAAGGTGACGAAAACTACCAACAACAAACACAACTGAAAGAAACACCTGAAATCTTCGTTTTTACTCTTCCATTAAACTTTCTTTTCTTCTCCCGCCTGAATGATAATCGCACCTATATGGAGAGACCGCATCCTGAATCCGAATGAGGAGAGGCGACCACGAAACCGTCATTACTTTTTGGTACGTGCTTGACCTAGTTCTAGCGAGAGCGAGTGCTGACCCTATATGCCGCTACAGCCTCGGTCGTTCTTCGTGAGTGATGTGACATATTCCCGTAATATATGGAGTGCTGCTCGTGCCATTGTTCGGTGCCTGCACAATAGAAGAGTATGATAATGCCGTCCTTGCTTAGTCGTTGTGTCCTTCATCGGCCACCTTCTCTTTTACATCAAATTTTCGCAAAGAGCAATGAAAGTGAGAGTGAGCCCTGTTTCGGTATAGCCGTTGCCCAGGCGCATCCACCCATATCACACGTGATCGGCGGCGTAATTCGAGGAACCGCTGCGGTTTTTTATAGCGACTCTGCACCAACTGAAACGCTGGCATAACGAATTAATGGGAAAGACCGAACTGGGGCCGAAAAGAAAACGCACTCACACGTTGACTTAAGAAAACAGTGTGCACGGCATGCAAATACTTGTACAGACATTATTAACTCCATAAAAAAAAAAAAAGTTAAGGTTGACGTCGACGCCAGCGACACTGGACACATCTATAAGAGTGCCTGCTGCTGGGATCATATTAGGCACGCTGACGGGACGATCTGGCAGTCTTCCGTTCCCCTTCCCGTAACTGCGCGCTGTTTTCGTTCAAAAACCCGAGTCAGTTAAGAGCGTATCACTACAAAACGAGCCACGCAACAGTTCCCGAGACATCGCGCCATAATAGCTCCCCCTTCCATCGCTGTCGTTCTAATTCGGCACACCGCACGAGAACCGAAAAAAAAAAAAAACGAAGCAGTAGCAGCAGCAGCCGTCTTGGCTCGGCCCAGCGCCTTTCTTTTGACACGGGCGAGCTCGACGCGCGGGGAGCAAGCCACAAGGCGCGCGCGCCGACGCGGAAGCTGGCGCGCCAGCGAGCGCCGGCGTCTCTACCGAGACACAACCGGACCCGCACACACCGCGCCTCTTTTCTTCGGGCCGAGGTCCTTGACACTGGCTCGCCGGCGAATTCGCAGACCGCAGCCGGCCAGACGCGGACCGCAAAGCAGCAATGCAAGCGGTCTTCGCGGGGTCGAACCGGCACAGCCTCCTCGCTTCCTGCCCTGCCACCGGACGCAGCAGCGCAGTGCGCGGAGCGTAGTACATTACATCGCTATATACATGACAAATGCACCTACCCTTTTATCCACGCTGCGGCAGCAGTGCATCCATGACCCCGGAAAAACTTCCGGTCGTGCATTTCTGACAGTCAAGTTATTAATCGAGGAAAAAAGAAGCACTTTGCCTCATAATATACTACATGCAGGCAGATGATGCTCTTGATGCGTTCAAATATAAGGAAAGTGCCCCATGCGTCGAGCTGATGTAAGTATAGCTTTCTAGTTGTACTTAGCAGTAAAACTCACTTATCAAGAATTCTTATTCTGCAGGAACACTGGCGCCAGCAGGAGAGTTTTATGGAGTTATAGGCTACTGTAAGCTTTCTTCTTACAGAGCGCTTGACCGGAAATCTATGGGGAGCTCTGTTTGTAAACACAGAATGAGCCCCAGCCTTCCTTTTTATTTACTTTTTTGCCTATACAAGGTACTCGAGCGGCTCTCCTGTTTCTCGAAAGACCGCAATGTCATTCACCTTTCTTGTTGTGAGTGAGTGAGTGATTTATTCTGATGACGTTGGAAATGCTGGCAACGGTTGTGTCGCCGTCTTCTCCACAAACAATAATAGATTGTCCAACGAGTAGAGGATGATCACATGAGGTGATACGAAAAACAAACAAGCAAACGTTCCGGCAATAAAGCACATTTCGTAAACATGCATAAACAACAGTCAATACATAAACGAAAAAAAAAAAAAAAGCACACAAATCTCCTTCTTCGAAGTGTTGGTGGCAAGCATTGCGCTGGATGTCTCTGTCTGTGTGTTCTCGCAGTCACTTATGAACGACCGGAAATAATGCACAAATAAATAAATAAATAAATAAATAAATAAATAAATAAATAAATAAATAAATAAATAAATAAATAAATAAATAAATAAATAAATAAAATACTTGGGTCTTTCACGTTGCAATCACTTTCTAGAAATCTCGATCTGTATATTTCTGTACCGCGACGCCTATAGTTGTGTTCCGTGACGAACGTCCAGGTGGTTGACAACGTGTAAGCCCCCCCCCCCCCCCCCCCCCCAGGGTAAAAAAAAAAAAAAAAAAAAATCCTCAGGTTGGCTGCGTGACTGGCTCAGCACGGACGGCTCCTCGGAAAGCACCAATGATGTTAACTTTACTTGGAACATGAGACAAACTTCATGGGTATTGGCGGTACTGACTACAATCGACTACACGTATATATACCTATTTAAATAGCTCACATGTAAACATTGAACGCCACACCTCGCTCTACGTTGAGAACAGGGCTACGCAAACCATATCATACACGGAGGAGTGCTCATAATTATCTCACTGCCGGTGCCCCTTTCAAGAGCATAAACAGCGAGTCTGTGATGACGTGTTATGGTCCACTTAAATTTGTAGCCGCGCAACTAGGGTAAATAAACACCACCATCACCACTGCCATTTCATACACGCGCAAAAAAAATAATAATAATAAACTCACGAAAGCGTAAAGTAAAATAGTTAAATTAAATTCAAGGGATCTTGTGTGCCGAAACTACGATATGATGAAAAGGCAGGCCGCAGTTGTGGGCTCCGGATTAATTTGGAGCAACTAGGGTTCGTTAACGTGCACCTAAATCTAAGTATACGGGCGTTTTAGGATACGCGGAGCGCGTACAACGGACTCATATATACATACGAAATGATCGATTACATACATACACAAATGCAATACGTAATTAGTTATAGATGCTGATCAAGTGACTTGTTTCTTCGCAGTCACATTTACGACTTCGGAAACTCAGTATGATAAGCGAATGAACGTATGTGAATCTGTTTTGCGCACGTCTGTGGGAAAATCCCTTGAAGACCACGTTTATTATGATTGCATTTGTCGCCTCACAGAGCCGAGCCGCTGAGCTGACGTCACAAAGACAACTTCAACGGTCTGCCAAACACAGTCGCACCGAAGACGAGGCACTGACTTTAAGGCACGTGCCGATAGCCTTTATAACCAACGACACATCGGCAAATTAATGAACGCGCGGGAGCGACAACACAACTGTTAATTAGCTCCGATATACGCGGTATGGTTCATAAGCTCAACAGCGATGCCGTTAAGCCACCACTGAACGGCGACGTCATGCGTGACAACGGTATTAATTAGGCTCCGCGTCGTAATCTATATTAGTCATCACTTAGGGGGCGTCAAGTTATCTGTTTGCGCACCTGTATATATATATATATATATATATATATATATATATATATATATACTGATATTCTCTATACAGACGCGAACAATGACGGCGGTAAATTGGAGTTCACGCTCAGTTCAAGCGTCCGTTACTCGAACGAGACGCGCTGACTGCTGCCTAATATTATTATCATACGAAAGGCCGCTCGCTGTGTATTCTCCCGTGCGCAGGTGGCGAAACAGCTGTGCTAAAAACACGCCCCTCCGTTCGTGAGACTCGAGCGACCCCCCCCCCCCCCCCACACACACACACACACACACACACAGACCGACAGACAGACACACGTACGCACACGACAGAACGATTCCCCCCGTCATCGGCAGTTCACAATGTAATCTACATGCACGGGCGGCGTCGCGGAATAAGCACTGCCCCGCGAGAAGTGATTAGCGGTGGCTACCGATCACCCGCCGGCAAAACGATCAAGTTCCCCAACGAACGGCCGGCTTGGGTCAGTCCGCGGAAGAACTCCTTCGCTCTCGCAAATTTATCGCCGGACACGCCGCTATACAGGTCTGCTCCGGCCGCATCGTCAATGCGAGATAGCGGTAAGTGCGTGTACGGCCGTTAGCGCATGCAGCAGGCGATTCCGTGGGAAAAGGTCACCGTATAGTACGCATGGACAGAGCGACTGCGAGTGCCGGCAAGGCGTACACACGCATCATCCAAGTCTGAGCGAGCGAAACCCCACCGCCGCTATGCCTCAAACACGCCTGCGCTTGACTGCGGCAGCCGCGCAGTAACCGGCCCGTGTGGAGAGATAGTAGCAACGGAGCATGGCAAGGCAACACCGGAGAACACGCGCAGTTGCGATCAGCTTCGCCGACGAGCCACCGAGGGTCGCACATAACTCAACGGCTGTATGTAAATGTGTAAGCAGAAGAGGATGCGCCGGCGAATCTCTTCCAAGGAGAACCGAGTAAGCGCGCTGCGTGGAATGAACGTGTATATTATGCACGAACGCAGAGAGAAAGAGCGTCGAACACTCGCAGAGCGGACGCGCGTTCGGCGGTCGATCGTGCCGATCGCCATCGAAGAAGAATCGCATGGAAGCGGGCAACCACTTGGCAACACGAGCACGACGCAGAGAGCGAATTCGTGAAACGCTATGTAGTATAGTTCGCGTTGCCCGATATACATTATATACGCGTGAACGCGCTCGTCTTAAAGAGAGCGCCAGCGTGATTTTGAGAACAGCGCACGACTGCGCGCGATGATGCGGCATTCGCGTTGAAAAAAAGAGAGACGGATAACGCTCTTTCGTGACGCACGAAGCTCACGTTATCGTATGCTTCCACGCGCGAATAGCGATAATTAATGAAATGGCAACATTTCCGATGTGCTGAATCTAGTGCGTGAGAATACGGTCCGTTGTTTCACTGCGGCCTTATATAGTTCGCGTGCTGCTAGTCCTACAAGTGTTTAATATATACACAAGAATGCGTATATGTTGCGTTCTGGAAACATTACGCACGTTCTCACATCTATAAATTACATGCCCCAAACCATTTCAAAAGTCTGACAGCAAATGTACCGTCAAGAAGAGTGCGTAGCCGCATCTTTTGCGGACACAGACGCAACAGGCACGCACACGTTACTGGGTGCACATGCACTTAACGGCATCTGTAACGACCGCCGTCTCGGCTAAGCAAAATCCCTTGACAAAGGATGCAGCAACACAAGCATAACTACGGATGTCCTTCGATCAACCGACGAAACACTAGGTATATCTTCACCCGCCATCACGTATACATATACATTCACGGCGCTCTCGTCGACCTGTCGCAACGGCGCATAACGAGCGCTGACGTGTTCTGAGACGGCGAAGGGTCGATGGATGCCTGCTGCTCCAAGGCAGCGGCGAGCGGACGAGGACCGCCCGGAGAAGCTGAAAAACACGCGCAGCCGCTTCCCGCTGCGTCCTGCGTGTGCCTGCTGCAATCGCATTCCAAGGCATCCGATCCCAGCGCGCGCATTTTTCAGCGAGGCTATACAGCGCTCTCATACACGCGAAGCATATATACAAGCACGCGGTGTGAAGGGCGTATGCACGCAACGCGATGCGCCGCTAACTATACACTATACGTGCGCAGTGGGTGACGCAATATGCCGTCCCCCCCCCCCTCTCTCTCTCTCTGTCAAAGTTTACAAAGATGCGCACGTTCACGTGACAGTCGAGGGGCTAGAGCGATGAGGTATGTAGTACGTGCGCGCCAACATCCACAAAACAGTGATGCCGGGCGGAAACATTCCTGAGTACCCGGCGGTGCGCAGCTGTATACGAGTGCAGTCGAAAACAAAGAGTTCATGGGGCTCGAAAATTCGCGGAAAATCTGAATTACCGCGCAAAGCCAGGGCACATAGCCTGGAATTTTCCATTGCCACAGCCGTAATTTACGATCGACGGAGCAGAATTCGCGATCGACATAGTTGTGAATTGTGGTAACGTGCGAACGTAAAACAATTTTCATTATTTCAGCTTAATTTTATTTCTTTGTCATCCGCTTCGCCACGGACGGGATCCAAACCCTCGACCTCACGCTCAGGCAGGAGAAACATCAAATGTACACACTCAGCCACCACAGCGGCGTTGGGTCTCCTCCTCCTCCCCCCCCCCTCCCCCCGCTTACCGCCGCTAAAAACGACAACCCTCCACAACCCTTTCACTGAGGCTGTCATCCCCTTTCATCATTCCTAATCTAGCGCATTCATCTCGCTTCCCTTCGCGCCCCCCCCCCCCCCTTTTTTTTTTTTTTTTTCACTCGACCGACGAAACGTTCCTCTCATCACCGAGCCCTCACTCCGACTCCCCTCTCCTCCCACACACCGTCTCTCCGTAAGCAAGCGCAGCCGGCGCGCACATAAAACACTTGCGCCCTTTCCCGCCCACACCGTATACCGTTACACCACCGCGCACTCGCCCCGTCGCGCCCCAAATTTGGCCCGGCCTCCTCCTCCTCGCCTCGCTTGACCGGCGGCGCTCGGCCCGCAAAAGCCTCGTTGTTTCCGCGGTGCGGCGCCGCGGACAAAGGAGCCAAACGAAGGCGCGAGCGAAGAAACCAGCCCCCCGCTCGCGCCCCTGTCACACGGTGACCGACCTGGCGAAGCTCGCTTCGCGCCGCTCCGCATTCGGCAGGAAGCCGGAGCCGAGAGAAGGCCCAAACGGGCAAGGGAGAGGAGGCAACCCTTGCTATTAAAAGTCCAGTTAACGCGGCGCGGGAGCACGTTGCCACGGGGGTGAACGAACCGGGCCCTTCCGCCGAGGTCGACCCGGCTTCGCGCCGACGCTATGCTGAGCTCAGCAACGCGCGGGGTAGTACGTATAGGTATATAATAACGCGCGCGCATACGGCCTCTCGTGTGAGCCCCCACGATAAACTGGCGGCGTACACGAAAAGCCAGTTAGGCGCAGGGAAAACGCCAGCGGCGCTGGGCGGAAGAACGGAGAGACGCGATGCGAAGACTCTTCCGAAGCTCAACTAAAGGGCAGCGGAAGACCAATAAGACTTGGAACATGCAGAACTATGAGAGAGTACACTGGCTTGCACTCGGGTTGCACGACACTGGTTTGCAGCAAACCAGCACTGGTTTGCTGCATAAGGTGTTGCTGGTTTGGCTCCTCGGGTTGCTTTTGTAGGTATTTCCTTGTTGCGTGGAGATTCGCTATGCATACAATAAGGAATGGACAAGAAACATGGGTGCGTTTTATTTCTTGCCCGTTCCTTGGAGTTAGAACAATGACTGCTGCTCAGCGCTTCTATACACACCGGCTCAATAGGCTTGCTCTCAAAACTGTCACTCACCAACTTCTCATCAAAAACGTTATATTTTTTTTTTCGCGCTAGCTGTCAAGATTACAAGATTATTATACCGGCCTTCATCGCCTATAGGTCACTTAACTACCGATAATATCTCAATATCACTGTACCCAGTGCCGGATCAGTAAATTATGAGCCCGGGGCCACAGTGAGGATGATGATTGAAATACACCTGTGAAATCAATGATGATGATGATGATGACTACGATGATCGGATAAGATGTCAAAGATAGACTGCTGCAGGTTTCGCCTGCTGTTTTCAATTTTACTCTCAGATTAAATGTTACATGTCTACGAACATACATAGGCGGGCACCTTCCATCTTGATATAACGTTTAAAGCATTTCTGCTTTCAGAAAGTCTTTGCTTCGGTAGGTTGTTACCAAATGATTATTGTAGTACGACGTGACGGCGGCCGACTACGCGTGCCGTTGTCCCTACATTTATTCCCAAGAGCGACGGCGAAGCGGCGACCAGCCCGGACTTGAACCAAGGTGCTCGCAGGTGTTTTAGTCCTTGAAATGGACAATTGCCCGACATTTTGTGTGGCCGGTAAGTGCCAATTCATATAACTAAATTAGAAAAAAAAGGACGTTGACCAAGAAGTTGGGATGAAAGGTTTAAAGAAAAGACTACTTCGACACCGACGTTTCGTTCACTGCGAACACGGCTTCCGTGCGGAAGCAACGTCCTCCTTTTTGAGCTTTAACCACGGCATTTTCGTCGGCGTTCAGTCGTACTTAACAGCAATATGAATAATGTTTAGTCTATGTCTCGTATCGCGCTATATATACCGCAAAAAAATGAGTTATCATTTATCACGCTTCCTTCCTATTCCACATAATAGGCCTTCGAGCCCATCCTACAATAAATACATTTTTATCATCATCATCACGCTCCCGTCTCCTGCTCAGTAGCTCTGCCACAGCACTCTCGAAGGACCAGCGGAATATAAATCAGAACCCTAACAGAATATGTTGCTGGGCTAGTGGCTTCATTCTTGCGTGGAATCACAAGCGCGAACAAGCGCAACAAAGGCCGACAATGAGGCAGCCTCATTGTTCAGTTTGCGCTTATTATTTCAGGCAAAGCATCAGAACCCGTAAACCCAATGTACTAGCCGCGCGCTTTGGATTAGTTTTCATTCACTGTTTCAGCGTCTGCCATTATTCTGACAGCATATACAATAAAGAGAAGAGGAGGAAAAGATTGTTGGCTCCAGGCGGATCTATATAGCCTTGCAGGAGATGCCGGCGATTGCTCCGCCCGAGCGCCTCCTTTCAGGAAAGTTCGTCACTGTTCAGAAGCACATCGCGAAATAGGTGAACAAGGCGACACAGTGAAGCACAGTGAGGCGGAGACAAACACAAGCCAGAAAAGAAAGAAAGTTTAGGCAATAAGAAGAGAGGTCCAACTGAGACACATTTTCCTATAGCCAGCTATACTCCCAGCTTAGAGAAAGAACAGAAGGGTAGCAAGACTCACAAGATGGGCGACAGAGTGAAGAGTAGATCGCACAAAACGCGAAGCTGCACTCAGAACCAACAGACTCGAAAAAAAAAAGAAGAAAAAAAGAAGAAAAAAAGTCACTGCATACGGACTGCAGGCACTGAAAAGGGGCAGCGGTTCAACCGACCGTGTACGACGGAAGCCCATGGCAAAGCCCAATCGAAACGCGGTCAGGGGCGCCTCTATATCCATCGACGTCAATTGCGACAGCTGGCTGCGTTATGTACTACGTACCTTCGCCCCGCGGGGACAAACTCTTCATTAATTTCGCGACGTGCCATTGTCTCGCGGGCTGCATGCTGCGCAATGTGCTCGCCGCGCGATCAACGAGCCGAACGCGTGCTCTGCATGCGTTTCAAGCGCGTGAGTATAAGCGCCGGCGAAACACGTGTCGTTCTCTCTTCTTCGAATTACAGCAACATTTAAGGCCGTTCACGCAAAACGAAAGCAATTCCTCGCACGGAACAGTCAGCGTATCAATGACTCAAATACCTGAACTGCGTTCCTTTTCCACAAGCCGTGGTGGCCCAGTGGCTATTATGGCGATGTGATGCCGCGTATGATGTCGCGGTTTCGATTCCCGGCTGCATTCCGATGGAGGCACGGAGAGCAAAAAAAAAAAAAAAAAAATAGCAGTGGCTTAGCTCGGCTATTCCAGGATATACGTAGCGTGAGCTAAGGTTCAGCTGGTTATTCTTAGCTTTCCTGGTTGTCTAGGATTAGCTTGATTATCATGCTTACTGCTGGTTCAATGACACACACACGGTGTACGCCTTGACGTCATTGACGGCGTCTTGTTGCTGCATGCTGAGATGGTCGGGCACGTCGCTCAGCCTCCTGGCGACGCCGCTTTGCTAGACGTTCCTCCCTTTGCTCCGGTGTCTCCACAGCATGTTTAGCCTTCTTCTGTTCGTTCTTCCTACGCTCAACCGCTAATTGCCAGGCAACTATACTTCGGGATCCGATGAGTTAAGCTTCTCCGCTCTTCTGCGCCGCTGAGCAGCAATTTCGCTCTCCTCCTCCATGGCCATACCACACTGGCAAACGCCCCGCTATATGTATACCCCCACTGATACCTCTGCGCATGCGCACAAAATGAGGTGGCGTCGCCGCTAGTCATTTGTTCTTGCGTCCTTTTCTGGATCATACCAAGCCTCTCCTCCTTCACGGTATACCACTTACACCTCTGGCATTTGAGGTATATATATATATATATATATATATATATATATATATATATATATATATATATAGTTATCTAACCTTACTTCACGTTCGTGTACAGAGCTGCACTAAAATAAGTAGGCTGCTGCACGAAGCATTTCAAATTCGAACCCGCGATTTCTTTATCTCCGGAAGCCAGCTTCTGACTCCGCCCTATAATTTCATCTTTAACGCGAAAACTGGTCGGCTTTTCTCAAAATCGTAGCTCATACTCGATATGGCGTAATGGCCGCGAAGCAGGTGGGGTTAGAAAATGTATTTCTTGTAGCGTGTATCTAGAGGAACAGATGCAACATTTCGCGGAAATCAAAGGACAAACAAAATACCGTGACGTCCCGAGAATTTAGCGAGGAAAATAATCGTCTTGAACGAAAGAAGAATTCTTCCAACGGCTCAGCACACATAACTACGACAAAGTCCACGCGCGGATGCTCTATAAAAGAGTGCTATACGAAAAGACGTTTTCCGTGTAAACGTATATATGTGTCCGAGTGAATATAGTTATATACAGTTGCCTCATGTTTATCTCCGTTTGCCCGCGGCCGCGAAACGCTTAGCAGCGGCCAAATCGTCTGCTGCTGCTTTCGTAAGACGAGTCAGCGTATGCATATCAGTTCGAGCAGAGTGAGTCACAGAAGCTATCAAGGAAAGCGGCTATCATTGGGGTCTCTGCTTTGCGGTTATCGCGCATGGCCTCGCAGTTTTTTTTGTTCTCTCTTCTGGCAAAGACGAGAGCAAAGAAACGTCCTGGGCCGAGCTCACGTAGACGCAGCAGTGCAAAGTACAAGTCGCACGCATCAGCCGACTGAGAAGCGCAGCGTTCGCGTTTACAGCGGCCTGCAGTGTGTAAGTCGTTAGACAAAAACTTTCAGGCGAAAACAGTGAGAGTCGTCAGGAAACGGCTGTCTGCTAGACTCGCCCGAGTCACACCGTCTTGATGGTGCGTCGGCCGTCTAATGAGGTTATATTCGCCGAGACAAGCCAAGCCCTGCAACGCTATTCTAAAATTCGCACCGCGGCATGCTTCCCCGTTCGTAACGCTCGCGGTCGGTGCGCCGACTTGTTACCCTCGCTTAACTATTTTGCTTAACTATTTTGCTTTGGAGGCGAGTCTGGCGGCGCTGAGGCCTGTCGCAGATAAAGCCGCGGCTGCAAATCACTACTATACATACAGCAGGGCAGTGAAAAGCCGCCTAATTGTAGGTTGCCAAACGAGAAATCAGATGAGGAAGTTTTGGCGAAAGCCATCAAAAAAGAAAGAGACCAAGAATGTGGTAGGCGTTTACACGCATGCATACATAGACATGTAGCTTAGCAGGAACTTTCCTACAAGTAAAGGGATTGAAAAAAAACGCGGAAAATTGACAGGACGTAATGATGGCGATGAAGACGCCGACAAGAAGTTGACATCACAGCTGAGTTGCACATAAGCGCCGATGAATCGCAGCCCGTACATTCACTCCAGGATGCAGAGATGGCTGTGTTTCCGCGGACGAGAGCAACATGTACAGATATGCCTACTACAGGCATCGTTATATCCTATGCGCTGGGGACGTGGAATTGCGGAGGAGAGAAGGGAACGCGAAGAAGGGCGTCATCACAACGGCGGGAAGCGTACAGAACTGTCGAACCCCATGTGAAAATAAAGTTCAATACTTCAGTGCATGCACGCGCTACCTGCCCTCCTTTCCGCCTGCTTGTTTGTGCGCACTGTACAAACATTTTGACGCGCATTACCACAAGAATTAGGCTAGAAATGTTTTTTTTTTTCTTCTTTGAAGCCAGAAGAAACTGTCGTTGTGTTTATATATAACAAATCCTACAACATGACCAAGATATTCAGAACGCGAACGTAACCTTCTCGCGCAGGCGCAACCCACACGCATGGTAGCATGCATAGTGGAAGATTAAACTATAGTACACTGCGGCATAATGCGCACTTCCGCTTGATGGTTGCATGTGATATCCCAACAGAAAGCCTAGCAAAAGAAAGCAAAGTGAGTGAACTTGCAGGCCTTGCGGCGTCACGCAAAGAGAAACGTCCCGGCCTCAGAAAAAAAAGAAAGAAATAATTAAAGAAAGAGCTCGGGATTTCCTCCAATCAAACCAGGGACTACCACACCCAGTTACGGAAGAAAGACAGAAAAAAAATATTAATAAAAAAAAGAGCACAGCGCGACGTACAAGCGCGTGCAAAGAAAAAGCCCAGTCAGCGTATGGGCGGCAATCGTGACAGGCGCTCATTTACGACGGCGGCACAGAACCCCCACAGCACCGCTCTCAAGAATTAACCACCTGCACCCAAAGTCCTCTCCTCCTACTCGTCGCACGCCTTCTTTTAATTAAAGCCGCAGCTGCGAGCGTACTTTCTCCGGCGCCAAATTAATTGGCATTCGTCACTGACAACAGGCCACGCAGCCGCCTTGGCTATAAACCGTTCGCGCTGGATCAGCGAGAACACTCCTTTGGATTAGTCGAAATTGGCCTGGGAGGCTAAATTCGACTATAGGAGTGGCAACGACCGCAAGACATAGGAGCACTCTTTTGTTCCAAGCTGTGGTTCAAGATCCGGGATACCGTGCGGTTCCCGGAAGCAGAAAGCGGCGCCAGTCACCACCAAGATAATGCACACCCATGCTCTTGCCGAGACCTTATTTGTTACATTGGCGTTCCAACCCGATACCCGTATGTGACGCCATGCTACAGAAGAAAGAAAACTCTAGAGCACATGTGTATAATGAAACGAGAAGAGCACGAAAAACAAATAAAGACGTTTAAAATCATACAGGAGGGCGGATACTCACCAAACTTTCTGCTGCCCTGAGTAACATCATCCACACGAAGTGTCTGAACCACACCACAGCGAGAAAATCCTAATAAAAGACAGCAAAATTCTAAAGTAGTGCGAAAAAGCGACTAATTTATTCATCGACACGTCCACACGGCTGTGTTCCCTAGCGACCGTAGGCGAAAATAACGCTGTGACGTCATGCCTATCTGCTCGCGGCCAATTGCGGGCATTTTCGTGATCGTAGGCCCCCTCTCCGGTTCTTCCTTCCATGCCGCTCTTTGTGTTTACATTTGGCCCATCGCGTAAGTCTAATGCCAAGTGAAGCTAAATTGCGGTGACGTCACCACGAAGATTGTTGCCCGTATATCTGTAGCGAACGTGCATCGTCTCGAGAAGCTATAGGCTGTCGCCTCCATATTCTTTCCCCCCGAACAAAAATACTCTTTCATGAGCATGTTAACGTTCGAAATGAAACACCACGGAACTGGCAGCAAACAAGCACGTCCAACTCACTCGGTCGACAAACAAACAAGTGCAGCCGCAGACGCTATTCATAACATATCGCTCTCGCGCGGATTCAATGCTCCCCACACACTAACGTTATGTTTACCCCATAGATTTTTCACTCCCCCCCCCCCCCCTCTCCCCTCCTTGAACATGCTGCTCCGTTTCCTCTTTGCCAACGGCGGCGCGAGGCCATTCCAGATCGTAAAACTGTCCGCACAGCTTTGCTGCACAGATTGCGCCCCCCCCCCCCCCCCCCTCCTCTTAACAGCATGGACGACTTATTTCACCGACCAGAGGCAAGAGATACACGCCTCTGAAAGATAAGCTTCGAAGTGAAAGAGGGAGAGAAGTAGCGGTAGAGGGACGACAGTGTTCCGCGTACTTTTTATGTCAGCTTACACATGCACAAGGGCGTGCCGCCATGGTTTCCCGCATGGTTGCCACGCGTGGACGAAACGAGAGAGCAAGTACGCCACACAGCGGCTGCAGAGAGAGAGAGAGAGAGAGAGAGAGATCTGCAAGCCTCTGGGTGTAAACAAGCTGCCCTCCTTTACAGGCATCAACGCTAGCGGAAAGAAAACTATCCGTTCTTTAGCCATTCTCATTACGATTTTCCGCACCGACTTTCCTCGTGAACCAATATGTCCGCTCTGCTGTAGGTTACGCAGTTTCGCGGTCTTCCGCCACGCCGCTCCTTTCATGAAAGTGCGGCGACAGATACAAATCGAATGACCCCTCCCTCCTGCTATCGCACATGTGTGTGCATGTGTTCATACAAGTACGCGCACGCGCGCGCGTTTGTGTGTGTTTGCGTGCGTGTTTGTGCGCGTGTGCTTAAGTGGCAAAGGAAAAGCCGTCTACTACGCGATGCTTTCTGCAGAAGGGGGGGGGGGGGGGGGGGGGGGGCGACCGCTCCGGGGCGTACGTCCCACGCAATAAGTGGATTGGGACCCACACGACGGAGGACACAGCGAGAGGCTGCAGCGGTTAGAAAAGAAAGAGGTCCGTGTAGTGCAGCAGGGCGGCCCGCCTTGTAAGCTTTTCCCCTCCTTCGGAAAGTACCACCGAGGACGGGGAGAAACTCCGGTCGAATGGCGCGCGAACCGAAGGCTGTAAAATTTATCGCTCCGAGGAAAGAGCCCCGGCGCGGCTAAGTAATTGCAGAGGCGCGCGCGCGGTCGTTCAAGGGCTAAGCGCAGACGGCGGGCTCGTCTGAAAGACGTGCACTTGACAACATGGGGGGGCAGACAGAACGTACGCTTCGGTTTCATCAGCGTGGCGGCCGTACGAACTGAAAAGAGAACAAAAATATCACGCCTGTCTTCAGGGTACTCTTAAACATCTCGTTTTGGCGGAGCCGGTGGACGCTATACGCAACGGTATATATACGACGTTATACCGCTATATACAGCGATAAGGCAAGCACACGAAACGCTATACGTTCACAGGCTTCGAAAGAACCAGACGCAACGGCATTACGATGCGTACTAATGTTTTATGGTGCTCATGGTGTACACAAACCGTTTTGCGATGCATTATGTAGAATGCGTGTCGACTGTTTACGGTCTACCACAACCCTCCCTTCCACGAACGTTGCCCCCATTTGCTCCGCCAACAAAAACACGGAGCATGTTCCCGCGCCATCTCTATCGATGTCCACGACGTTTGCGCCGTCTCGAAACCGTGCTCGAAACACATGAAGCCAACCAACTTCCGGCACACGACGTTGAAGTGTGTGGCGACTTTCTCGCAGAGGAAACTCGGAAATCTCGCGGGGTTTACGTGCCTATAGATACTATACGCATTCGCATGCCGCCGACCACTGCTATAATGATTTCCCGATATGCACAGCCTACCGCAATTACGGTGACTCACGGCAACTGAGCGGTACAAATTAGGTTGGATTTGCTCGCAAACACCCTAAAGAAAAGCTGGCCTAACTATATCGTATAGCCTACGTCGTATAGCGTTCGCCTGACTACCTAGGCGTGCATTCGTTGTCAGTGTTTTCCAGCCGATGACGCTGGTGGTTAGAGGTGCATCAATCTGAGAATTCGTGCTATACATGGCGTGCGAAATCGGACATACACCACACACCTCCTAAACACAAGGACGTGCAACATCAACTCGCGGCTTTTTCTTGCTAAAATATCAGCCGTACGTGTGCGGTGTTTACAGACTGCCAGAACCATTTCTCTCCTATGCGGCGATGTATAGAAACAACAGGAGCGACCTGTTTGAGGGCAACCTTCAAGAACAAAAATGAAATCTTAAAACACCTGCAAGAACATTTCATACGCGCCGTTGAAAAGAATACAACTAAAAAGTGTGTTTTCTGCAACGATTCTTCAGAGGCCCCTGCGGAGTGTGGGAATAAAAAAAATAAATAAAAAAGAACACTGGTGTTGTTAAACCGCCGCCGCCGCCGGAGGAGCTCTGAAAGATTACAAAAAGGAGCACTATGTTTCTTTCACCGGTGCAACAGACTAGGCGTCTGGAAGAGCTCGAGTTTTCACTCGTCTATCACCCCCCGTCTCCCGTCCCTTTAAGCGATCAGTCTTTCCTCGCTTCCACTCACTCCTCTTACCTCCTTGCCGCTGGATGACAGGTCGGATGATATAACAACCACACAAAAAGCCACCACGGGCCATCACTCGGGAAACTTCTCACTCGTCTCAACCGATCGCTCAACGTTCGCTTCTTTTTCGACTATTTCTCTTTACGAACAGACGATCACTCCATCTCGGGTTCTTAATCCGGTCTTCACCCAGCGCGCTTTCAGTGTGCACACCTTAACCCTTACACATCTTTAAGCTGCACTTCAACGGATTCTTATGCACGGCTGTACGCTGTCAGGGGCAACACATGATTATTCAAAACCATGCACAAATTCCACGTTCTTGCAATTTATGACGACAGGAAGGTGGCCGATACATTATCATTATTCAGCATGATTTCCTGTCAACGTTTAGTTGTTTTACACGCTGTAATACTAATGAGGTCGTTTCTGTAGAAGTGAAATATTGAGAGAAAATAAAAACTCGATAGAATGCAAATAACGATTTCTGTATATACGGGTCGCTAACGAGCACGAAAGATGCAGTAAAAAATAATCCTATAGTTTTGCGGTACGCCTCGTTTCACTGCGCATTGCGCGCGCGCCTTGCAAAAGATACGCGTGCAAGCGAGTGACGTCACATCCCCGCCGACAGCCAGGCACGTGCGACACCCGATTTCCTTCCGACCAATCAACGTCGCGCGCGCCTCTGACTCGCCGCCGCGATTCTATGCTTTGTTCCCGGTTTTCCGGACTCCGCGACGTTGTTGGTCGCGAAGGCGCGCGCGTGCGACTCGCGACAAAATTGTGTCGCGGTCTGGTGACACTTCCTCCACAGCGAAGACACAGGGGAGAGACAAACCGACAAAAAAGGTGTAAATACACAAAAAAACTGACGCCAAAGGACGTCACAAGGCAGCGAAAGAATGTTTGTGACTAAGCGCCAGGTTTTCTGACCTCGTCATTCGCCTTTGTTTACAACGTACTAGACGTCCATTTTAGGTAAACGCTAACGATAAAGCCCTCCCCAAAGCCCGAACATTATTCAACACCAAAGACAATTAGAAGTTCAACATTATTTCTGACCGTAGAGTACACTATTACGACAAAATAAATGAAAAGTACAAAAATTTATGTTATCAGGCGGAAAGACCAAAAGAGCATGAGAAAAATGGCATTATTTGATCGCGCAACACCTTCGGATCAGAATACGGACGTATGTATGTTGAAACAACCAGCGGTTACTTGCTGGTATTAAATTAGAATGATGCCAGTCGTTTTGAGCATGATCACTGTCGGATGTACGGTCATTTTTTTTCGATATTCCAGGGAACATCTGGCGGTGGTTCACTGAACTATGTACAACTAAAAGCTCGCAGTGTATAAAAAAAAGGAAGTCGTTAATATAGACATGTTTCGCGCGCTTCAAGCGTAGTTTCCAGGTAGCAATCACTGAGCGTAGCAAAAATTATACGTAGGATTTTGTGGGGTAGTTACACTTATAGAAGTGTGCGTTAGAACCGGGAGTTTCTGGTATTGCAGTTGTATTGCAGAACCCTAATAGCAGAAGCGCCCAGTTTTACGGTAAGTTCTCACAGCCTCAGTGAGCCAGAATAAACGAAAAAATAAGAATAAGAAAAAAAGATGAAAAAGAGAGAGAGAGAGAGAGACGCGTTTGAAGTTGCCAAGATCGACAGCCCATCGTCCCTTAATTATATTTAATGTCACTTATCAAGGGAGTGTAAAATAATTAAAAAAAACAAAGGGGGGAGGAACGCATTTGCAACAAAAGGCAAACAACGACCTTCTTGGCCGACACGGTGTTAAATCAGCGCTCGTAAAAATTTGCGCTACGACGTGTCGCAGTTGCGTACACTGTGGCCCGAGTTGGAACTTAGCAGTGCGTGTGGCCCTGCCATCCACATGCTAGTATATATACACACGAGGACTCCTCCAGCGATGATTAGAAACTGAAGACGGTATTCCGAATTTGCGTAGCAGCGTGAACAGGAGTTACGCAACAACCGTCTTATATTAGGCGCCGTGGGTGCGACGACCCCTGATCGGCACCACCGACAACGACAGCGTCTGATGCGCGAACAGGAAGGAACACAGCCAGCACGATGAGTCAGCGTGCCGGCAACGACGAAACATCGCGGCCGAACACGGGCGATTCGAAAAGCGTCGTCACCGGATTCCGCAAAGAAAACACGAGATGCGACATCCGCCAAGGAGGAGGCCTGAAACCAGAGCGGCCTCAACAACGGCCGTATACCACCATGCTGTGTATCTGGCTCGCGATCTGTTTCCTTGCGCAGACGGCGTCACGCACCATCCGGAGCTAATACCGATATAGACACCGATAATTACCGACAAGGGGTGCTCTATTCTGGACATTGTCATATTACGCCATACAGTATAGAACTCATCATCTCAGCCCCGATTGGTTCACTGGGCTCTAGCACGGCCTCTCCGATTGGCTCCTCAAAACGCAGCAACATGACATAATTTGAGGATGCGGAGTTTTTTTTTTTAGTCTCCATGGGGGAATAGCCCTCAAGCTGCCCAAACTGTGCAAGCTGGCCCAGTGTAAAATAACACAGCTTTGTACTGAAGTATACTCGACGCACAAGTGACCCCGAATGCAAGGCACACAGCTAGATCAAGGACCGTACTTTGCAATGATTCTTCAATTCAAATATCCCTGCGTTATACTGTCAATATACAGTAAGCCACCCACCGCATCACAGTATACACGTCGTGGGACCACGAAAGTCGGCTACGTGTCTGTCTTTTACATACCGCTATCGTTTTCTCTGCCTCGGTTTTCTTTTTTATTCAAAAGTTCGGTATGATGTTCCTGCATCACAAAAGCAAAGAAATAAATTCGGAGGCTTCGCGCGCATCAGATAGCAATGCTTTGAGTTTAAAAGAGTCGCGCGTCGACATCAAAATGACGCCCTTTCTGACATCGCTGCCTACGCAGTGCTGACGTCATAGTAAAAAAAAAAAAAGAGAGAGAGATACGTCTCAACATATCTCAACAGATACGCCTCAACATATTGTTACGACATATCACTACAAGAAAGCAAAACTATAACGCGACCCGAAACGCGAAGCATTTTCGCGCCACGGTATACACTGAAGTATGCCCTGTCAGGCGAACCGAGCGCCTTCATGGGTCTTCATGGGTGGTCGAAGGCCACGTGCTCCGCTCGTTGCCCTCGCGAAAGCAGCACATCTAAGCACAATCGCCCCCAACTGGTTTCTTTAATTTCCAGTTTTTTTTCCTCTACTACGGTTTTCGCCTACGGACGCACTGTTATTTAGTAATGCAGCCGGCTCCGTAGATAGGACCGCCGCGCCAGCATGTCGTAGCCAGAGATCAAACACGCCGCTCCTCCGCCATATGCGCGGCGGCGGGCGTCCCCAAAGCCCAAGGAGGCAGTTGCACACACGAGTGCCGACGGGTGCCCACCAACCACACTGCTGGCCGCGCAAAACAGCAGCGAACGCCAATACTCCGATTCCCCTATGGCACATCTCGAACACCATCACTGTCACCAAACGCCAAAGTCGCCACGCTTGTAAGAAAGAAAGAAAGAAAGAAAGAAAGAAAGAAAGAAGAAAGAAAGAAAGAAAGAAGAAAGAAAGAAAGAAAGAAAGAAAGAAAGAAAGAAAGGGATCATGCAAGCATGCGAAAGTGAAGAGATGAAAGAAGGAACACAGAACCGAGCAGCCGCAGACAGCATCGCGGCCTTTAAAGCCACGACCACTACACTACAGGCCACGACGTGCGCCTGCCATCCTCCACAATATGCACCCTCTCGGAAAAAACCATTTGGGTGCACGGTCGGATCAGAAGAGCAATGCATGTACAGAGGACGGTGAAACGAGGCAATCAGACACCCTTGATGACGGCGCCTTCATCGCCCGGCAGACACACGGCGGGGGCCGGGTGGCGACAGGCGAATTGGCGTGTGCCTGCTTCCTCGCAGAGAGAGAGAGAGAGAGAGAGAACGGGCAGCACACCAGCCGCAGTCCTCAAATTCAATCTACTCGGACGAGCTCGGCGGTGGGGCCCGCACGCGCCGCCGTCTCGAGTCGTCGAGCTAGACGCGCATACAGAATACGGCTCTTGTCACGTCGGCGTCCCTTCGCAACGAGAGCACGCGACAATATAAGAACGCAGCCAGCGGCAAACAGGGGGAATGAACAATATACGTATGCAAAGTTAATCTAGGCACAACAGCCTATATAGCCAGGGGACGTATTCTCGCGCGGTCGCTTTCGGGGATATCACTTTCAGTGCGCGCTTGTTGTCTGGTTGAGCAAAACCGGATGAGCCGATTGGCTGGTAGAGAACTACGTCTCCTGGACGTATATTTTTCCGCAGCGGATCGTTACGTCGCACGCGACTATTCCTCCATGCCAAATCCTGCTATGCTGCTTCACCGCACTCCTGATTGGCAGTCGCCGGCTGTAGCTTGCGCGCTCTGTTGTAGCTGTAGCTTGCGCGCTATATGCGAGAACGTATACAGCGAGACCATGCGCACTGTTCGCACTGGGATTTATCACGGATGAACTCGTCACAGTAGCTGGTTGGGTTATAGTTGGTGATATCGCACGATTAAACACGGTCGAGAAGGACCACGCCACGAGGGAATATATACCCACATCGAATGCTTAATGTCAGAGGTGAAGCCCGGCTATATAAAGGATCTGTCTGTTGTCGACGTACAATAACGTTTCGAAGACGATGAGGTTTCTCTATATACTACAGGAAGTTTATTAACATAATTACAACTATGACTGCAGGAAATGCTATCGGGCAGTGTTTCTTCTTCGGGCGTCCGATGCGTTCCCTTCGTAACGGGTTCCGGCTGTCTGCCGGAAGACACCTTCCGACGAGCCGAGCGATTGGAAACTGTTCGAATCTTTAACATTTGCAAACCGTTCATGACTTCCTAAATCTAATCGGGCGAGAAAGACGTTACGTGCGTCAACCACAGCTCGGCGAGGTGTCTGCGCGCCCCTGTTACCCATTTCACTCATTTTCATGCACTCATTTCTCGATGACTTATTTTTGTCGGACCTGTTATGAACGCCACCACCGCCCGTTCAAGCGACCCGGCAAATGCGTGCGAGTTAGGCTTCAACGTGTTGTACATACACAGGCTTATCTTGTACCACGAAAGTATCCCGGGCAAACTATAGCAAAATAATGGTAACAATAATAAGGCCAGCAACCAGGGCGGTAAGCGTTCCAATTAACACCTTTCCCACGGGAGCTGACGGTTACCGAAAGCCCGGGGACATGAACCAGCAAGCTGGTCTTTCTTGACGCGCACACGCACCAAGTCGACAAATGCCATGGGAAAGCACGCTTTCCGAACCCACCTGCCTACGGCTATCGGGCGCGTTTCCTTCGCGGTGAAGTGAGTCAGGCGACGAGATAAGGGGGCACGCTTAGCGCTAGCACCTTTGTTCGGGCTGGGAGGCGCTGCCGCCAGGTCCTTATCTTAAACACGCTTCGATAAGAACGCGATGGGAGCTCGCACGAGGAGCAGCGCATGTTCGCAAGCGGGTGCACAGTTACGACAGCGCTCAAAAAGACAACCGCCGCACAACGTTGCTTCGTTTTTTTATTCATTGCTCTTGCTTTTTTTTTTTTCTTCTACTTTGCCAACTCTTTATTGTGCTCCCCACCCCTGCGAGATAGCCCTTCGGGGCTGCAGTATGTTGAAATAAGTAAGCTTACCAACGCGACAAAGACGTTTGGCTAGCCCAGCTTGCATCCACGAAGACGCCGTGCTGAACAAAACAGCCAGTAGGTATACTCGGAAAATCCGGCGCATGGACTTGTATTCTGCCAACTCGCCGATCTATACTTGTTTTATAAGACGTCCTAACGCCCCATAGCTGCTTGATAAGATTTCCCTTCAGCGTCACCGGCGGTACGTGGCTCAGTGGTTGCGTCGTTCTGCTGCGGCTGAGCACAAGGTCAGGGGTTCGAGTCCCGGTCCGCAGCAGCCGCACTTCTGTAGGAGCGGAATGAAAAGACACGTTCTCGTGCCCAGATTTAGGTGCACGTTATAGAGAAGCCCAGGTGGTCTAAAAGTAATTTGGAGCCTCCCACGGCTCCCGTGTTTGAACTGGGAAGTTGCGAACAATATAAAGGGGCGAACGGTCGTGCTTTCTTGTGGCTGTCGTGTTAAACGTTACGTCTCAAGATCACTTTAGCGTCCATTGACACCGACGACCCGAAGACCTCCGTACGAGAGAGACACAGGCGCTCGGAAAGCGACGGCTACCAACGCGGTCGCCATCTATCATCCGACTAGGGAGCCCACATCCAACAGTATATAAGAGCGCGCCCTCTACAAACAAACAATAATTGCCCACAATATGCTTGTCCGGACGACCGAGCGTGAACCTCTGAGTCTTGCGTCACCGCGAGGTCTCGCGTAACTAGTCGTCGAGTTGTAGTTATACAGATGGATGGGGAGAGATGCGACTGTGATGCAACGCGACTCAACTGTCACCGCGCGGCCGAGGGACGGCGTAGAGGAGAAGAGGACGCTCAGTTGGGCTCGCAGCCAACGCGTGTCGGCAACAATCGATGACTCACAGACTCGGTTGGTTCACTCACTGCAGCAGATGCGTCTGTAAACGGGTAGTAAATATGAATGTTAAGCAAATGTAGTACATACGGCGGCTGCGTTACTCCTACCAGAACTTCATCTGCTCCTTTTATACTCTGCCATTTGATGAAGTTAGCACAGTGCCGCTCCACTATATAGCTACATCGCCGTGTATCGCTGCGGATAATCCAGACCTCGACGGAGTACTTCGGCGCGGTATGTACACAGACGTAGGGCATATCGATTTGGTGCGCACGCGAAAAAAAGAAAAAAAAAAGAAGAAAGAAATGAAAGAGAAAGAGGAGCGCCGGCATCATCGTAACCCTCTATCTTTTTCGGTGGCCATGTGGACCGTCCGGCTGTCATAGAAAACAAACAAAGCAACAGGACTAATCGCAACCGAACAACCCCGACGAAAACGAACACGAGTCTCCTTGTCGGAACGTACACTCCAGAGATATTTATTGCTAGACCACTGCGGATCACTTCCACTATCCATGTACTACTTGCGAACCTATCTGGTTGAGAAAGTGTAATAAGAGAGATATCATGGGAAAGTATAATAAGAACACGTTAGAAACACGCACGAGAGAGAGAGAGAGAGAGTAAAAAAGATAATAAAATAAACCAAAGAAAGAGAAAACTTTGGTGATAGCTTAAGAGCGCGAAAAACACACTCGCATACACGCACCCACTTACCCAATCAAAGCACTCAAAGAAGCTAGCCCCTCCTTCCCCGCTCTTAAGATTTTACCAAGATGAATTACCAACTAACCCAGCGACAAGTTCATTTAAACAGGTACACGAAATGTAATAAACCTCCACGATAGTCCCGCGCCACAGCAAGGTCTTGCCGCTCGCACCCTGCGTAGTACACGTGCGAGCCAGGAAGACGCAAAACGAGGCCAGCGGCTGGCCGGTCGCCGTTCGGCCACTCCATCTCCGGCCCACGTACACATACATACACACACACGCGAAGCGGCCGGACAAACCGGAAGCGCGGCTCCTCCGCTCGCGCGCGCTTTCGCTTCTCTCTTCCCTCCACTTTTCCGTCCCTCTCTTTATTTGTTTGTTGGCGGAGTTTCAGAGACCTGCCTGTACCGCGCGAATGGACAGCAGCAGCACGCAGCGGTGGTGGCGTCGGCAAAAGAAATCTGCGGCGCAGACCAAGACCGACGTAGTTGTAGCACGTAACAACTGCGCGCCTACGCGGGGTCCGGCGCTATGCGGCCGCCGATCCCACGAGCGAGACAGAGAAAACAACGCGGTCGGGCGCTGCCGCCTTGGAACGCGGGCGTGGGTGCTGTGTGCGCAACACCACACGTAACGGGCCCATTTCGTGCGGCCGCGGTTAGCGAAACGAGGCGGTAAAAGCTGCGGTTAGATGGAAATCGCGCGCGGCCAAGACAACATGCAGATTCCGGTCGCTCATGGACCAGCGAGCCGTCGCAATGGAGAACGCTACACGTCAAGCAAAAGCGAAGGTATCGCTACTAAAGAGATCGACACCGAGATCGCGGCCACACTGAAACACGCTGAAAAGAGCGCGCATGCACTTACAGAGGAACCCGCCCGGCTAATTGAGCAAGTCACGCAATATACACAGCACGGCGTAGCCACAATGACCGCGTGCGCCGGGCGTCGGCGACAGTGCAACCCAGTGCACTGAAACGTATACGGGTGGCGTCGTCCAATCTGGAAAACAACCAGAGGAGCCCCTCCACAGCCCGCCCTCTGATCGCCCTCAGCGCAATGTCGACTGAATGGAACTGTCTATATAAACAGGTAAAGTTCGGGAGCCGTGTCGGCTTAAATCGGTAGTTTAAATACGCAGCCCCACAGATGGAACGAGATCGACAGCGTCGAGTCTCTGCTTTCTCCACCATTCCGTCCTTCGCGCTGTGTGTTTGAACAGAACGACTACGACTGAAAAGTCCACTAGCGCCTAATGGAGCGAGCCCTCCTCCCTTTTTTGGAGCACTGATTGGCTGACTTACGCCCCATCATCACTGCGCCGCACGAACTCAGAGTAACGGTTTATGTGAGCGCCTTCGGCGGACACACACAACAGATAAGAATCGACAAAGCTTCTTGGCCGGCGTCCTCACTCCCAGGCGCGCGCGCGTACACACAGCCCAAGTGTTGTGCTCGGCAGCTGCTCGCGGCGCCGTCCATCCGGCCAGCCCGTTCCTCCGCGGTCAAACAGCACCGGCTCCTTCGCCTCGCGCAGCAAGGGGCAAAAGCGCATCGCGCCGCCGTCGTGCGTCCTTGGCTGACCTCAGCGCATTTTCTCTCGCCGGCGAAACCAGGCAGACGGGTCGCTCGGCTGCGCCGACGAGTTGCAAGCCGCGCCGCAAGCGTCGACATCATGCCGCGTCTTTCCGCCGTTCCGTGGAGATCCGGAGCTGCTGGCACGCCGCCACAGTCCAAAAAACTGATTTGCCATATTCAATGTCCCGGCCACGTCCCGGTGCTTGGTGTTGTCGATTAACACGGCGTCGCTCACGCGATCTACGAGCCTCCTGGTTGGCTCACATTGTATAACGGGGTTCGAACCCGGAACCCCGGACGGCAGGACGAATTTTACTTCACCTGTGAAAGCTTCATCGCTGAGAAACCTGGTTTCCTTCGTAGCTTTGCGCTATACCGTCGGGTGACTGACAATCTTCAATTTCAGGTAACCCTTGCGGATTATCGCAGAACTGACTTGCCCTGCTGTATTTACGTAGACAGACTTGTCCAGTATCCAGGCGGGGCTGACACTTATTTACGCACTCCCCTCTATTAACAGTGAATAGCACTGGCTTGGCGCAATAATTTTCTTTTGTCGCACTTTCAACCGAATTGTCCTCTCGGTGATACAATGCTTCTCGCGGCTGAATGAGCGCTTATATGGCAAATGAATAATTCCGAAACACCGGAGGAGTAACCGTGACCGGTGCAGACAGCGGGAAAACAGGCCAAAGCACGTGAACACAGTCGGCAAAAGTCGCATCCGTCGCGCGAGTTATCGAGAACCCTCGTCACAGAGAATTTCGCCTATATACTCCGTCGTAAGCAAAATTCGGTCAACAGGCTTTCCCACACAGCTAACTTGCCCTAACCAAGGTGGCCGTGTTCCCGCTACTAGCACTGTCAAAGCTGAGACGTTTCTTTTGAAAGCATGGACGGTGCGGGGAACGAAGGGCGGCAAAAGTTATGCCACCATTCAGCCCGCGTGCTGACACCTTAATTACGATTCTAGCCTGAGGTCCGCCATCTTAGTTAGGTGAAGGCAAGTGTGCGAAGAAGCGCACTCGCCTGTCTTCCATACCGTCGATTCCGTGCAGTGCAACAAAGGCTAAGGCTCGTGTCAAAACCAACGAGAAACGAGAGCCGGCTGCTTGTACAGAAAAAAAGAGGAGGCTTTTTGGATGCAGGGTAAACTGAGCGAATTGGTAGTACGTATACGCACCAAACGTGGTGGCCCGAGTACTTTCACCGTACTTTCAGCGCAAAAAGTATAGACAGGCACAGAATGAAGCGCTCGTGTCGCGTGTCTCCCTTTCCGTCCTTCCACAACAGTACACATCCACCAACCCCTTCTGCGGCAAACTCGCCACTCCTTTACTGCACCCCCCTTGGGCATGTCCCAATCCTTCCACCCATCCTCCTATCCCCTCGCCCACTTATTCCTCCTGGGAAGCTGCGCTTTCCGACTCGCATCCCGAAGCCCACCGCTGTGTTATCCGGAGGGCTCGATACACTGCGCGGCTAACTAGAGGTCCTAGAATAAGGACTCCTCCCACTGAGGACTTCCACCCGACCTCACTTCAACAAATGTTTCTCCTCTCTCTCTCTCTCTCCTTGTCTGCTCTTCAAGCTGAAATCTCAACATGAATAGAGGAGGTCTCGTCCCATGCGTGCCGCTAATCCTTCCGCGGGTGATGTGAAGCATCCGTTCAGTCGGCCTCGTGCGAAGCAGATGCGGACACCTGCGAAGAAGGCCTTTGTTTTGGCTGTCTCTCCTGGTTGGCTGACGCGACCCGCAGTTTTCAGTTGCACGGCACGGAGTTACTGAGCCGAAGTATAGGCAATACAGCGCCTATGCGCCCCGCCGCTGGACGGACTGCCATGTAGCCGCCTTTTCAAACCTCTGCACGGTTCCAATTTTCCCACCCGCGGTGGTGCAGCACGCGCTCGGGCCATGTCGCCCGTCTTCCAGGTCAACGTTCTTCAACACGCTCAGTCACGGCCTTTCAGGGAGGAGGGCGCGAGCTGGAAGGGAGGGTGGTGTTCGTCAGAAGTCACGCCGCGCTTGGTGGGCGCCGCTGCTGTGGGGGCGCGAATGCGGCTACGCGCGCGCACGGCCCATCGCGATGGAGGAGGCACGACGACGATGCATGGAGCCACGCCAATAACCGGGCCACGGCCCACGCCCCCCGGGTTCCGTTCTCCGCTCGAAAACACTTCCCGAGAACCCACACATTTCGGTGCTTTGGCACAGCCTATACGCGGTAAACTATCGTTGACTATACAGCGAGCCGGAAGAGGTATATTGGCAACCAGCGAGCTGACACTGACATCTTGTGACGCCGTGGCCAGCCATAATAGGCTCGAAACGTACCGCCGCTATCATTACCGCTATGAGAAGGTGAATGAGACAGTCAGCCATTGCAGGCTTTTGTAAATTGTTTTAAGTATTCTTTTTTTCCAAGCGTTGTTGAAATTTGGAACAACCTAGCTGGTTCCTTGCGGGAAAAACCTAATGAGTTTTTGAAAGAATTGTCTAACCACATTTTCTAATTACGTTTTCATTGTATGTTGTTTTGATATAGTGTCTGGTGTATCCACTCCTGCTGTCTCGTGTATCGAGACAGCAGTATCTATAAATAAATAAATAAATAAATAAATAAATAAATAAATAAATAAATAAATAAATAAATAAATAAATAAATAAATAAATAATAATAAATAAATAAATAAATAAATAAATAAATAAATAAATAGAGTTCTGTAGCTTCGTGCTATACTATCGGGTGCGTGGATGACAATGTCAATACCCTTATTCCCCCACGAGTTGTCGATTAATCTGGTCTCGCCCCACTATCTGTTAGCCTCGTCGTTAGCTAAGATAGTAAGAACGACCGCTCCCTGAAAGGTGTTGGTCCCGGGTTCGATGCCCGAATAAATTTTTTTTTCTTCAAGTGTGAAGTCTTCCACAGTAGCCTTGTGGCCTGCACTTGTAGCCTGCAAGGTCAGGTGGCTAACATGTCTTCATTTTCATTATTTTCTCTCTATCTTCAGGATTTCCGTCGGACTGATTAAACCTTTTTACACAGAGCTCAAACACAGCGACACAACAGCAGCACATGCAGCCGCTCACGGCACTACATGTTCGTCATGCTTTGGTTCGTGCCCTTCGAGGTCGGACAGCGCGCGTCGTCCTATTTCGAGGCCATGTTTGGATGAACTTTGCGTCACAAAATGCCGCTAGTGGCGCTGGTGCTCTCATCGACGTCTCCCGATATGTGCCGTATCTATAGTAAAACGTCTATACGGAGTGTTAAAACACAGTAATCGTTAGTTAGTATATAGCGCCGTACACGCCGGAGTGAACGTTCAGCTGACAACACTAAACTCCGTACAGGACGCGGGTTTCTTTGTGAACTGAAGGCCGGACTCACGAAATACACACCTAATGACCAGATAAACAGCAATGCGTTGCTGACAATAGCTGCAGGATACCGCGGTGCGCTTATGGCGCTTCATAAACAAATAAATAAATAAATCGAAACACGAAGTACAATGTAAGAGCGGAGACCGGTCACGTATCAAGCGAGAACTGATGCCATCTCTGATAGTGGAAGTGAAAGTTTCCATTACGCAAGGGTATTAATTGGCCGGTTGGAAGTTTCTCGTGACATCATCGGTCATATGTGCTGGCTGGTGTGTGCACCTTAATTTCAAGCCGGTGTAGTGAACGCCTAGCAAAGAATAATAATCCGAGAGCAAGGTCAGAAGCCGAAGCGCGAGGTCGTTACGGAAGTGTGAAAAAAAAAAAAAAAAAGCGTACACGAGGTGCGTCGCAATAAGCGAGCTCTCGATAAGACGCAGCGCATTACGTCCGTCGCAGATAAGAAGGCGACACGTCAGCGCCACCGGCGAGTACGCGCTATATTGTCGCTCGGGATCGCGAAGGGCAAACTAAGTTACCCGCCGTGGAGGCTATGACATTGCGCCCGAGGTCGCGGGATCGAATCTCGGCCGCATTTCGATGGGTTGAAATGCAATGCCCGTGTACGGTGCATTGTGTGCACGTTAATGAACCACAGGTAGGTCAAAATTAATCAGTCCCTCACTACGTACGGCGTGCCTCATAATCTAATCATCGTCTTGGCACGTAAAATCACTGAAAAAAAGAATTTCATCTGCCTAGACTAGAGACAGAGATAGAGAGAGAAAGGGCGGCTGCAACTTAGTCGGCCAAACAAACTGATTAAGAGAAAAGGAGAAACCATGTACGGTGAGGTCCACTGTTAAAAGGAACACGTGTGTATAGAGAACGTGTGAATTTTTTTTCCCTCTGGCAGGTGCACAATCACCCGGTTTTGCAGCAGATGACTTGTGGTTAGTGGCGCTAGCACCCAGTTATAAACGCCCGTGCAATGAATTGGCATATAGCTTCAATCGACACTTGCACCTAGAACGCATTGCGCCAGAACACTTGCTTTTGCTGCGCCAGAAGCACCCACTTTAAGGGTTACAGATTACCCAGAATGCTCTCTCCTCAATCAAATGGATACTGTCTTCCCATGCACCGACCGAGCGACACAATGTGTTTCACTGACACGCGTGCCCCAGACTCGCGAGTGCTATACGCCCTCCTGACACAGAGCAAGGACAGAGTGGCGGCCACCAGGTCGCGAGGAGGCGGCTCGATTCATCACGTTCCCGTCGAGCGATTACCAGCCAGCGCGTAGAGGTGTTCGCCTGGCAGAGGAAGTGAACATCGTACCGCTACGGAGCGCGCCGCCGCTGCTAATACGACGTACTACGTGCATGTAATATCGCGCGCGCGCCTTCTTTCACCACGCCACATGCGTGGGCGTTCGACATCCGCTGCCGTTCACGAAGGGCGACGCGATCGAGCAGCGACAGCACGAAAGCCTCTGAAGGCGGCACCGAGAGATTGAGGCCCTGCAGCTCAACGTTATCCTTCGAGATACCGTATAGCCGCGTGTATAACGGACGTACTCCCGTAATATACACGCGCCATTCATCACCATCATCATTATCAGCCCATGACTTATGTCCTCCTCAGAGTAGGGAATTATTGCTCGAATGCAAAGAAAGGTACACCACACAAGAAGAGCAATGGAAACAGTGTAAGTGCAGACTACCAACCGACTTTATTGAAGCAAAAAAGAAAATATCCCTATACACTTCTGATTCGACCAGTAGAGCGCATGTGCTGAAGGCCAGCGGCAACTATACAGAATTGAAACGGATACGTGATATTTTATCATATCATTACGTGGCTGTACGTGGCTGTCAAAGAGACATTTCGAAAGTGAACAGCCATAACGTTGTGTCGCTTACGCAGGCATATCCACCTTTCTTAATAAAGTACGCTTCCAGAACATCGAGAATGTGGGTACGGGAAAGATGCGCAACACTGTACGGAAATCCTCTTCTCCCCGGGGCATCAAGTATAACACGTTTCGCACGGTAGTTAGCGCGAGCTGCGGAGCCATACAAACTTGCTCCGTATCTCCGAGCTCCACCTTCAATCTGCGCAGAGCGCTATATATAGAACACGAGTTAACACGGTATTCACACACACTAAGTCCATCGGCGCTTCCCGAGGGAAAGAGCCGGCGCGCCGCTGATCACGACGGCGTGACATCGGGCCGCCGGCGCCGCCTCTTCGCCGCATACTGATCAAGGCCATATACCGCCCGACGACGGCGACCAGCCCGGAGCGGGCAGGAGGGCGATCGCGGCCGAAATAAAACCGAAGGACGACGACACCGCGAAGAATCGAAATAAAAAAGAAAGAAAGAAAAGAAACACAGGAGTGTGCCTTTCGGCCAAAGCGGCCGGACACCAAGGGTGCGACGATATCGGAGGAAAAGCATGCCGGCGATTGAGCGTTTACTCGCGCGATTCCTGCTTTGATCTTGAGATCGCATTGAAACTCTCCTTTGATTTGCGTGAGCTTTTGAAAATTTCGGGCGGATACGTGCCTGTTCATGTGTACATATGTATTTGTTTCATTGTGCTTATTTCTGTACTTCACTCTCCTCTGTACAGCTACGCGCGGTGGACGGTAAACTGAATTAATTGTAAGTGAAAGGAAAGTGTCAGATAATTACTTTTTTTTCTTTCGTGTATCTCTCTATAAACTGTGCGCACACGCGCGTATTAATGATCAGTCGAGAGTACAGTGCATGTGTTTGTTCCTTCCGTTTGCTGCGCTGATATACAGTCAAAGGAAACAGCCGTTCATACACATGGCTCCATGGGGTTTTGCTCTCCGCTTTCAGCGGGTTTTCCTTTCCCCGCACATATAGTCATATAGTATGAGTGTTCACAGAGACAAGATAAAAGAGCGATCCAGCAAGCCGTGCCAAATCGCCGGCGTCGTTCCAAGATTAAACCGAATCGCGTATCGCTTCCTGCCCTTGGCCGACGGGAAATGCGACGTCGATATACTCCTCGTGTGGACAGACGCAAAACGCCCACGATCAGCGCGTGCCTGCCAACGTTGTTACTAGTAACGTTGGTGCCTGCAGCGAGGCACCGGCTTATAATAGCGAGCCGCACACATGGACCTCGCAGACGCAAGCGCTTCGGACGGTGGAGGCGGGCCAAATGAGGAAGGTCAATTTCTAAGCGAACAGTATACAGAACGGACCAAGCCTAAAAGGAAACTTAGAAGAGTAGTGGTTTGGGCTAGTTGGTTAATTGGTTAAAGGAAAGGCCTAACTATAGTACTCAACTATAGTACTCAAGCGCTGATTACACCTTAGGAAATACATGAAGGTCTTCAAACAGGACATTGAGAGATTATTTCTAAGTAGTGCGCAACTCCGACCATGCACAGCACCTTCTTGTCCAAGATACAAACGCAGAAAAGGAAGTACACTCCGCTTCAATACTAATGGAGCGTTCCCTCAATGTTTAGTTCATTCTCTAGATGGGCAGCTTTCCCACAATCTTTCAGTCTTCTTTTTTTATTTTATTGTAAGCCAGGAGAGGAAGCGGAGGAAGCCGCAGACGTATTCAAACCTAGGGCACAGCATTGGCGATTCCTTCGACGAACGCACAGCTCCCTTATTCGTACTGAAAGTCCTCATTCGTGCACGGCTTCTACTCTACCTGTGCAACGATTGCGACGCTTCCGGCAACGCTCCATGGCACGCGCGCAAGAGGGGGGGGGGGGAAATGCAAAATAGCGGTGGAGCAAACGGCACGCCTAAGTAACGCCGTCGCCACAGACGACGAGGAAATGCGAAGATCCGGCGCAGAACCATCCCCCACCGTCTCTCCAGCAACGTCGCCGATTACAACACAACGCCACGTGCAACGTTATGGTTCTAGTAACGTTGGCTACGTGCGCGCGGACGGCGGCAGTAAAACGAGCTCGAGGGATCCCGATTGAAAGGTATAACCAGCTCGGTGGTTCAGATATCTCAATAAAAATGACACAAGAGACTATTCCCCGCCAAGTCATGTCGCGGTGCAGTGAAACCATCGTGCACGGGCAAGATGTCTCTGCTAATAGTATCAAAACATCGCCGCAGCAGCCGGTGCCCGCAGTAACTTACGCGGGAGAGTTGGCTGACATGCTTCAATGCAGAAAAACTCTGGATTCTGTGTTGACCGAACACCGGACTGGACTGCTTTCATCCGAGGAAGCACCAGTATACCGATTCGTTCTCTATAGGTCGCAAACGACCAGGCTACGACACGAAGGCACACCAAACGCAAGAGAAAAGAACAAAAAGACAGACGATATACTAGCGCTCCTCACGACAGTCACAATATTCGTTCCCGCGTTCGCTATCATTTCGAAGCAATGCGCGCGTACTGCGTACACTAAGCGTGAGACAGACAGACGGTCGGCGCAATGACGGTGGCATCCGTGGCACGCGCAAAGAACGCCGATCTACACGCCTACCGATTCGTTGTGCTGTTTTCGCGAGCGCGGCGATGCGCGCGTTGTATTTGCTCGCTTCGCGGATCTCCCACTTAATACTGTGCATGGATGGCTGTGGGAGCGGAAGCTCCGACGTGCGCTCAAATCGCACAGCGAGAACACAGGCAGCGATGCGTGATTAGGCAACGAGTTTGTTACCTCTCCGCTATAGCTATAGCGTGATTAAACTGCAGACTGTCGGTTCTGGCCAATCGCCAGCCAGTTCTCACGCAGCACTACTTTTTCGAGAGCTGACACTGGGGTCCAACGGCGATTATAATTCACTGCACACCTCCGGCGAAACTTTGAAGGAGCCCGTAATTACTATTTCATCACTCATAACATCTGATGTTACAGCTGAAGAAAACATCAGCTGAAGACCGGAATACTGACGATAAAATTAAATTAAAGTAAATGTCTATCTGGTGTTCACTGTCGGTCAAGTCTGTCGTACCGAAACAGCGACACCTTAAAAAAAAAAAAAAAAAAGAAACATAGGTAGGAGGGGAGTCGGGAGACAACGGTACAGAAATCGCACGTAATGAGCCATCGAGCTCCGTCCTTGCGTAGCCTTCGCGTCATTACATAACTAAAGTTGCGCGTTTGTAAACTCCGACTGGCTGAAATCTCAAGTGTCAAAGCTGAAACTGACTTGCCCCGGCTTGCACAATGCTGGCAATCTCGATTGATTGATTCGGTTTAACGTACAGAAGGCAGAGCTTAAGTGCCAGCTTATAGTTTTGGCCCCAACATGCTCTTTGACACGTACCTAAATATAATTTACGCGAGAGTTTCCTGAACTTCACTCTCCTTTGAATGCAACCGCTCCATGGCCACGGAATCGAACCCAGGGCCTCGTGTGCTCAGACCCAGAAACGCGTATACAGTGGACGCTGCTGCACAGTATTATAGCGAAACGCAGTGTAGAGTTGTCGCTCCTCTTCGCTAACTTTCTTCTTTCTTTTTTCTACTCGTAGTACATTCTTCCTGTCTTCGTGCACGCCCGCGGCTGTGAGTCTCGGGTGCAATCCAGGAAAGCGCGGCGCGCACGCCACAAATCCATTACCCCGCTTTCCTCCGCTGTCCTCAGGGAGGGACGCCCGTGTCGCCCCACTCACCTTGCTGTCTCGTCGCACGCGTGAATCGTGCACAGCGTGTCATGATGTTGTTGCTGCTGCCGCTGGGGCTGTTTGCGCAGTAATGTGACGCGCGTGCTTTGTGCGACGCCTGGGGGGCGGGACACACGGCCTTTCCGGCACCTCTTGCCATATCCCCCACGGATCGTGGGTTCGGCCTCGATGTAGCGTACGCCGTGCCGCCTTTTCGTTGATATATACATATACGTTGGTTCAACAACACAAACGAAAACGTCACCAAAGTTTTGCCTTTAGAATCGAAAGCAGTGGCAGCTGTAGCAAGCGCACTATTACGTTTTAAGACTCTAGTATCCAGATTCGCATCGACGCCCGAGCCAACTAAAAATAATAATAATAAACAGTAAAAATAAATAAATAAATAAAAGCTTAACGTACATTTTACCTCCAGTGGGCTCCTGGACAGAGGTGCCCCAATGCACCGCACACTTAAAATAAAGTTTACTACTACTACTACTACTACTACTACTACTACTACTACTACTACTACTACTACTACTAATACTCGGCGCTCGTTTACGACAGACTTTGTGCACCGCAACGGTTACCTCATGAAAGCCACCGCAGGCTCTTCGTCGGCGTCCAGTTAACACAGACGGTTGGAGCATCAGTTCTCGTAAAAGAAGGTCTCAGGCTCGAAGCCGGTCGACGCGCCTTGCCTTTAACAAGGTTCTCTACAAATTTCGTATAATCGTCGTGATGATGATGATGATCCGTGATGACGATGACTACTACCAAAGTGCTGCCACGGCCCAAACGGCAACGGCCGCGAAACGTGCGCGAGTCCTCCGTATGACACGCATCGCTCCAGCAAGGCTTCACTCCAACAAAAGCGCGCGCGCGCACAGACGCACAACCTTCCCGTTCATCCCATCGATTTGGTAAGCGTTGGCCGCTCTGTCCTATTCAAGTGGCGAGACACACGTTTCCTTCCTCAATTTGTTATTCCCCTCTCCCAGCACCCCCTAAGGAAGGCCACAATCATCCAAGAACCCGACGGCCATCCGCAAACTGCCCAGCTGATCATGCTATAACCAGATCGATACGACACGCACGAAACGTCCGCGCAGTTGACGTCCTCGATCCGACGACGCATATGATACGCGCGCGGACAAGCTTCCGCGCTCGTGTGCAGTCAGGAGAGGTCAAAGTCCTGCCTTTTTACCGGCTTCTTCCGCCAGCAGTGAGGGCTGTCGCCTCCTCGCGAACGAACGAGACGCGCAAAACGCGGAGCGCGCGACAGGGTCGTATACTATCATACACAGGCCAGACTATATACGGCAAAGACCATCGGGAAGAGACGACGGGGCAATTCCCCTGATCGACAGGCTCTGGCAGCGACGCTGGTGGCAGCAGCAGCAGCAGCAATCCGTCAAGATAAAGCGGTCGACGCACCTCCTCTGCTGGGGGGGTCAAAAAACATGAACCGTAGTTACTCCCGCCACGAAAGATGGCGAGGAGTGAAAGGGGGTCGCTGACGCAGAAGATGTGAGGCCCTTGTTTACCTCGCAGCGACCGCAAAGTATGTCAGGAAAAGAAAGAAAAAAAATATAATAATCATGGTCCTGTAACGAATTGACAACGCCGAAGGCTGGGTCACTCAGATCGGTCACGCATCTAACGCGATTGCGAAAACGCAGGTGGGCGGGGGGAGCGGACGCCACAAGACTAAAAGGATTTGTCACCCGTTCGCAGACAGGCGTGCATAAGCGTATCAGCGCCATTGCGAGAGCAGAGCGCGAACCAGTTCGGCAGTATACAATCGCCGGAGCTCTCTGCTTCACGCCGATGACAAGTAGATTAGTGAAGGGGTTGCCGGCCAACTTCCACGACGGAAGGCGAGCGTCGAGTTCTGGAGAAGAACTGGCTGAAGATACGGAAAATGGATTGGGAGGCGGAAAGACTTTGAGCCGTTGTGATATAGGGACTTTAGTTGTGAGGCGTCTGACTTCGAGAAACGACACTGATGTAACGACGATGCATGAAGGATAGATTAGACGGCTGCTCACGAAAAAATCGACAGAAAGGGTATCGGTTACAAACACGATTGAGGAGAACGCCCAGCTAGGTCAGAGCATCTTTCATATGAAGCACTTGCTCCGTGTCTACGTGTTGTGATCGTTTGGTTCGCGCAAAACTTGAAAAAAAAAAATAATAATAAAGGGGAAAAAAGTTACGAACGGCCGGTGACGTTAGCAATGCACTTATTTAGGTAGTTTAAATTAACGACTTCTTTTGTCGGAAAGGGCAAACATCATTTATTCCATAATAACTAAGTAAAATAAAGCAACGTCAGAGCGGCCCGCAGTCTTGCCCCTGTAAAAACGGAGTGAAGATTCTTCCGGACCTCAATAAAGTTTACTACCTACCTACCTACGCACACGCATACAGAGGCTCAGAGTTGACGGCTCGCTGCCATCAACTCTGAAAATTTGAAATAAATACGGATTCAGAAATGAGCGGCAATAGCACAAACTTAAAACAACCATTTTAGGACGGACAACGCACCATCTGACAGCGGCCTTCGTACGACTGTATTTGCAGTTCGCTCGCAGCCACGGTTTTACCAAAACTCAAAAGCAACCTCTGGGGCAGAGTGAAATCACCACAATGCACATCGGCAAGTTCAAAGCCTCATGGCACAGTGAGAAAAAAATAAAAAGAAAGACTCCCCGTCTTGTTTATTTTATTTATTTATTTGTTCTTATTGCCCCCCCCCCCCCTCCCTACCTTTCGTCTTTCCCGCTCACCTGTTCCGCCCGAGTAACCTACACTGCAGATACGGTCTCATCTAAAGCACACGAGTGCGCACGCGCAGGGGCCATGCGTATCCCTCCCGCGATCTTGCCGCGGGGGAAAACCCTTCCAGTTTACGTTCTTTTTTCCTCCGAGGCCTATTCGTGCGTGTCCTTGACTGCTGCTACCGCACGTGAGCATATACTCTTACGAATGACGCGCTGCCTGCAGGCAGGAAAGAGAGATATATTTATTTTGACACAAATTATTAGTTTGTAGGGTTAAGCATGCAGAGGTTAACCAGGCTGAGCACGAGTGGGCCTGCCCTACACTTGGAAGCGGAGAAAGGGAACAGAAAGGTGCAGAAGGTGTTTGGGGGTTGTGAAACAGACGGGTCTATAGAGCCTGGCAGTCGAAGCACCTCTCTGAGGGTGTATATAGTTTGCCGCCACGCGTCTGAAAGTCTGCTGTCGCGAATATACAGACAAGCAGAAGGCGCGACATTTTCCTTCCGTCGATCTGGTGGCCTTGTATGTATAGTCACAGGCCAGCTTGGTCGTTCGAGATTGGGTGTGCGCTTTCACCGCTCTGTGCACGACTGCAAAGAGTTTTAGCGGTTCGAAACGTATTACTTGATGTCCTGCAGAGAGGAGGATTTACAACCGATTACGTATACAACATTTAGTGTTTTCAAAGCGTTGGGGCGGAGGAGGCTGAGAGAGAGAGAGAGACAAAGGTTAAAAAAATAGCGACAGAACCGTACACCAAATTCTAGCAGCAGCGCTGAGACCTCATCTAACCGAAGTCACATCAGCCTGCAGAACAGCAATTGGTTTCAGCAAGCTTGCATCTGTTGACAAATGCGCCACATTTCTCACGTGCAGTCGCGGTCACACTTAATGACTTTCTCCGGCACTATCCTCTCAATTAGTCATTACCTCCTGCACACTTTACTGTCCTTCAGAGGTTTTTCTCAATAATGTCCTCGCCATCTCTTTCTCACGCTATCAACCTCGACCTTCAATGCCCTCCCCCCCCCCCCGCTACATATAGTATATGCCTTCATTTTAAATCTTGGTTGCGATCGCCTCTACCGGGGCATTTTTTTTTTTGTGACATGTCGCAAAAATGGCACAACGGCACCAGAAAAAGGGCCTAGCACACACACACACAGGCAAACGCTACTTTCAACAACTATTCTCAGGTGTAGTTGTTCCAAGCCTCGTCATTCCTAGTCGCTATGCACATTCACCACCAGCCTTTCTGTGGTAACTTCACCCTGTTTATAGCATTTATACCACAGATCACCCCAAGCATAGTGTTTCCTAGCGATAAATTTCTCCACTTTCCATTCTTTTCGCACTAATTGGCTCGGACGCTGCCGTTATCGCTGGCCGGATGGAGCGATGCTGTTTACATTTAGCGCATTAGGAAGCGTGACTGTATACCCTTTTGTTGTGCGCAGGCGACCTTCCCACATAGTTCCAACTATTCTAACCAATCATCACCTTGTTTGGACAGCAAGGTATAGCCTGCATCGTTTTTTGAGTACAATGCTGCCCTGGCAAAGCTGCGCTTTTGGCCGGCTTCATCAGAATTATAAAGAGACGATAAGATGGCCGCAGTCTAGTACTTAGCAGTCCCCGGCGAGTATTAGAACGCAGCCATGGAATGCGAATAAGAATACAAATGATTGGCATCTTCCGTGTTTCCACGGTTGTAACGCTGTCCAGACTAAATGCATCACGTTGTGTCCATGCAAACGTTTGGCCTTCGCCAGCCTGAGAAGAACCATGCGCACGCACGCACGTACAAACACCACGAGCACGAGCGTGTAACGTGCTTCCGACACGAAGCGCGCCAGCTGCGCGCATTCTCCCCGATTAATGCCACTGCGCCGATTAACGTGGACACCACCCCTCAAAACCCTTTGGATGCCTACTTCGCCGTAAGAAGAAATCCGTTGGAAACAGATGGGCAGCAGTCACGACGCGTATTACGCGCCGGCAACAGCAGCAGCAGCCGCAAACGCGTCCTATACGTGAATATTCAAAAGGCGCGGAGATGCCAAAAAACGAGCTATACAGACGCGGGAGAAATAAGCTTATTTCCTCTTTGTCTGCAACCCGTGACGCAGCGCGCACAACAGGTGGCGCGTTCGCGCGAATAACGGGCTATCCTGCGCGATGTGTGCAGATGCGCTATTCAGGCGGCGGCGGGCAGCAGCCAGAACAGAGTGTGGCTTAAAGCTTTAGTGCAGCTACAATTTCGGCACCTTTTGCGGCGGAAGCTCGCGAGGCTGTCGGGCCTCCAAGCCCGCGGCAAAGAGTGAGACCGTCCCGCTACTTTCTGGTTCTTCAGGCTGCCTGCACCTAGTATAACGCTTAATCGCCACCTCGTATAAACACCGAGCGTTGCTTTATATGACCTATAGCTTCCATCGAAGATTTCTCTGCTCACCTGTATACACACGCATTCACTGCACACCATAGATACTTTCTTCGCTGTTGTAGCTGCCCTCGGCAATTTAGCACTCTATAGATGCATGCCCGATGTGAGGGACTGTTCTATAAAAGCGGATGACAGTCGTGGAACATATTGACGCTGTTCTGCAAAAGAAACGTCAGCCCGGCAGCCTTGGAATTCAGCGCAGAATTATTCTCCTCCATTGTCACCAGTGAACTACATCCGCTATCTATCAAGAGATGGGAGCTAGCTCCAGCTGCACATTATTTTGGCCGAACGAGCCTTTTGGCCGAACGAACCGAAAGGGTGGGTAATAGGCTTCACGACACCCTAACGTCTATGATATTCCAAGCGGGTGGCTAATTTCCACTCGGAGCGTATACTCGCGAACAGTGATGACGGGGACAGCAAGAGGCAGCCGTGCTGCTTCAATTATGGTATACGACACAATCGTGCAGCACAGAGATAAGAATGCAGATATAGATATAGTGGTCGGAGATACGTGGATGCAATGGATTTCCCACCACGCTTATATTGCTCATGCAGAAAACGTACGCCCACTGAAACATTTTTTTTTTTAAATCGCGCTAAGGACGCAAGTGCCGAGTGCACCCCGCTACAATGGGTCTCTCAGCCACAAGCTATCATCGTGACCTTTTCCAGCGGGTACCCACGAAAATGACTGTTCCAGAACTGACACAGAAGCGGGATAGAGGCGTCATGATGCGCACGGAATCTTCGCAGCAGCAGTGAATATCGGATTTGCTACGTCTATGCGGCCACGTACTTCAGTACAGTGAATCCTAAGCTACGTTTATGCATAGACCCGATAAAGTCGAGTCGAGCAAGCTTGCTCGGGCAGAAATCTAGTCAACGGTTTCCGTGTATGAACGTTAGCGGGTCGGCCTGGGTCATCTCGACTTCTGAATCGACCCGCTTGCGTCGAGTTCTGGTAAACAAAACTCTAGGGCAAGATGTCAAGGTTAGTGCAAGTCAGTGAGATTCGAATGTGGAAAGAATGGTGTGGCAACAGCGTCGACAAAAAAGTACAAGGGAGAGAAACATCACACTTTCACTCCCGCCAACTTGTTTCCTCACGCTCGAAATATCCCAGAACAGGAGAGAGAGATCGAACGGGAGAGAGAACACTTCTGAAGGGCGTCTCGCAGAGTGACAACAAGCGCACATCGAAATACAATACCTATCGCGACAGCTATCTCCTGCACAGTGTTAGGTTTTCTCGATATTGCAAAGTTTATCAGCGCCAGCCTCATTTTGAACGCTTGAGGTTCGGCATGATTTCTATAGATACCGTGACGTGTGCTTCATATCGGGAACGACTAAACTAAATAGGAATGCGATGTTAGTCCCCGCCAGCGGTGTGATCAAGAAGATTCGACGACCGAGATAACTTTGTCGAAACGAAAGCCTGCACGCTCCGAGCAGCTTTCGTTGGCGCAGCTGTGTATGCTTGCCGATGTTATCTTCTGGGTCGCCGACAATGCATATATCTAGCGTAAAGCCTCTCCATACGCGGCGGTGGCGCGTGGATGAAGGGGCTTTAATCTAGCGGAGTGAAATGAGCAAGCCAATGTGACAAGGGAACCACTGCCTGCTAATGTCTGCTATCCAGGGGTGGTATTCTGGCCACTGTCGAACTTGCCATCTTGCGTGCGCTCTAATTGGCTCAAAACGTCGTCATTCCACAATTTGATAATGTCCGGAAGCTGGAGACTGTCACCCCTGGAGACTGTCAAATACCGCAGTGTTGTTAAATTCAGACCTGTTGGCATTTTCAGACAATCAGAGAGGCCGATAGCAGCCCTTGCGAGCCAATCGGAGCAGACAGGATGGCAAGTTCGACAATATGGCAGAATTTCACAGTAGGCGCCTTGACAGCGTTTTTGATTCTCCCATGGAGGGAGCTAGCGATTTCTGGTCCGTGCGATTCGAATGCATTTTCGATCTAAAGCACTCGATCGCTGCTTATCTCACGCACTAAGCCCATAGCTATGCGTCTTTATTGATCGGGTTGTTTAAAGGTGGCTGTGCGGACCACTCTTGAAAGGTGCAATGAACTGATAACAATTAAGGAAACAAGGTAGGGCACTTTAGAAGCTTCTAGAAACATTTAGAAGCCTTATAAGCATTTTAGAAGCTTTATCGGAAACACGAGACTAATTTGACACTTTCGGCAAACACCTATCCATAAAACTTGTCTGGATGCCTCCATGTCATACACATATATCTTATTCGGCGGTGGACCACTATAGGCGAGGGAAAAAATAAACGATAATTTATTTAATCACAGATCGCATCGATACTCCCGCGTAGAAATAATTTCTTCAGATTGCACGAAAGCCGCCGTCTCAACGACGAAATAGACCCTCCACAGCGCCACGGCACGGAGTTTCCAGCTAGATAACGAAGATAAGGATTGGTCATACGCCTCGAAAGTGGTTCCTCCTGCTGAAACCGTCGTCATCATTGAGTTAGCTATGGAGAAAAACCGATTAGCGTCTACAGCTAGACAAATCTCGGCAGAGTCATGGTGGTTGATATACAGACCGTTATCAATACTATAGCGTGGTGGTACTGCTCTTTCAAGAGAACGCCCGGATCGCGTGAACAGAAAGAAGTATGAATGAACAGAGGAGGGACACAGTCAGGCGGCTAAGCGCGCTTTGACCCATTTACAGTCGAGACGCAATACCTCCTTTCACCTAGCATAGTCTTCCTTCGAGCGCCAAGCCTCCTTTCAACAGAGCCGCGCTCAGCCAACAACTACAGCGAGCGCGACCAGCCAAGCGAGATACGAGGCAGAACGCCACCCGACGCTATGCCGGAAGTTGGCTGTGTGTCATCGGCGCCCACACTTATGAGCTGCGAACCCGTTCGTGCTTTCTTTTTCATTTTTATTCGCCCGTCCCTTTGCTTTGTCACGCGAGAAACGACGGAGGTGGCGTCAAAACAGAAACGGAACTCCCAATGGCTCACTCGGGTTACGGTGCTAATAATAAAAGTGCCGGATACAGCAGGGATTGCGACGGTGTGGAATCCGCGAGCCACTTGAGCCGGGCTGACGACCCGACGACGAACAACCACAGTGTTGGCCGCAAAACGAAACTGCGCGCGAACCATCTGAAGCTTGAAACGCCAGGTAGGCTGAAACACGAAGAACGCATTCTTTTTTTTTTTTTTTTTGTTCCGTCACATTCAGGACGGCAAATGGCGTACGAGTGTTCGAATGCGACCGATGGGTGAAATGCGCGGTTTCTCGCAAAGCTGCGCTGCAAGGCTCAAAGCGCTTACGCAGAATCAAGTTCAAAATCAGGGCCAATGCTGTCGAGGAGCTCAGTCGTTAAGAGCATCGCGGCCATTCCACATCTTTGATTATACAGTCGAACCCGGCTATATCGAACCCACGTATGATGAATTATTGGATATAACGAACAGCAATAAAATCCCCTTGAAAATTTTTGTATAATTTTTTTTTAATTTTACATATCGAATTTTCTTGTGATCCCCTTCAGATTCGATACATCCGGGTTCGACTAATATATACTGAGGAGATGCGGTTACTTAGGTTAGACGTGGATTGTGCAGAGGCACAGGGCCATGGCCGCGGCCGTTGACAACCAGGTTTCATTCCGGTTTTCTTTTGGCTCCGCAGGTTTCAATCTAAACAACGGCTACGAATGGTACAACCCTCGTTACCGTCGCCACTAACATATATTAGAAAGTTATGTTCCGACGGCCATCGCGACTGAGTCGGGCTAAAGGGGTCCCCACTCACCGGAGTCGACGTCGAGCTGCTCCTCCGTCTTGCACCTGTGCAGATCGGCGCTGCGGCCGCCGCTACCGCTGTGGTCACTCCCGGTGGTCGCGGTGCCAGCGTCCTGGTCCAGCTCCGCGTCGCTCGACATCGAGCGAAGCATGGACGCCGCGTCGTCCTCCTCGGAGTCCATCGACTCCGAGGCCTTGACGAGCAGCGCCATGTTCTCGTACGTCGCAGACGACGCGACGGGACTGGGCACGCTGCCTCCCCCCGCGTCGTCGGAGGCGCTCCTCACGGCGCGCGGCCTCTCCAGCTTGCCGAATTCCACGTAATCCGGCTCGGGGCTTGAACCCTGGTCCTCTTCGTCGGCGCCCTTGGACGAACACGCTTCGTCGTCCAGGGCCACCGTGTCGTAGATGACGTCGTATCCGTCTTGGTCGTCCGTCGGCTCGATCACCGGTGCGGTGGGCGGAGGAGGTGCCTCGCGCAGGGGCTGCGGGTATCCGTGCGGTCGGGCTGCCGGCGGATGGGACGGAGCGCTAGCCAGCTGGCTGGCCGGTCGGAAAGTACTGAACGCAGGCAGAACGTCGCTTTGAGCCTTGGAAGCAGCGGGTTCGCTTTGGCTCGGGCCATCATTTGACGGTGGCACGGCGGCAGGCGGCGGACTCGGCGGCGTCCGAAGTCGCCTACCGCGTCGTTTTGTGCCAGCTGTGAAACGACGGAAGGCGGCGGCCACTTGGCACGTTTAGGAGGCGGCGTCGGTGGCTTCCTCCGGCGTCTCAACTCCTGCGTTTCAGCGGCAGCGTGGGTACTTGATGTCGAACCGGTGGACGCAGCTGCGGCGGAGGAACCACTTCTCTCGGAGCTGGCCGAGCGCGTAAACCCACTCACGGCGATCACGGTCACGTACGGCTTTCCGTGCTCGTCGGTAGTGCCGTTAACGGACGCTGACTGACCTTCCGCACTGTTGGCAGCTTTGTCGCGCTTCAAGCTTGCCGCTTTTTCGCATGTCGATGACGTAACGCCAGCCGCCGCCTCGGGCAATCCGTTTGAAGTTCCGACGCCGTTGCTGTTACGCGGACTGTCGCCATTTGCAGACCCGGCTTTTCTGTCGCCGGTGTTGTCTCGCGACGACGATCGCTTGACACGTTCAGCATCCGACAGATACCTTTCAAAGTACTGCACCAGAAACTCCTCTTGCTCGAGTTCCTCTCGGAGTTGAGCGACGCGCTGCCTGTGCGTCGACAACAAGGTGCGTAGGTCCTCTTCCCATATCAGCGAAAGTTTCGAGTGGGGAAATCGCTTGGCCCAGTGGCGCTGCAAGTCATTGAAGGCTTCCATAGCGATCGTAGGTACGCACTATCCACACGTCGTCACAACCACACACACACACTAGGACTCTGATGAGATGACACACGTAAACACCGTCGAAAACATCGCACGTACAAGGGCGCGACCCACACGAGAGCACAAGGTACACTACACGCTCCCTGCAACGCTCGCGTTCATCTGCGGCCGTTTCTCACTTCCCTCACGCGCGTCGCTGTCGGCGAAGCTGGTGGCGCCGGCTATGTGGGAGATGTGAAAGCTAGCTTTGGGCAAATCACGCGATAACTTTTTCTCGGCTCCGTTCAGCCGTGTCAGCTTACTGCTTTTCGGCAACAATGTGCAGCGGCGTCTTGTTTGGGCAGAGTTCTAGTTTTAATTTCCCACGATTCTATGTTCCCACGTTCGCGTGTTGTGTGGCTTTTGTGTTTCGTGCAGCTCACGTGCGGCGCGTTCGGTTTCGTATTCTACGGTTCGGCCATGCCAAAATGTGACTGCCGGTGACCCGCGTCCCTTGGTGAATGTGCGCAAGCGTAGTTACCCGCCTGAAAAGCTGAGCAAGGAAACATGAGTGAAAGCGCCAGTTCCGCTTCTGAAGCAATTGAGCTCACATGTGAGTTGCTGTCTCATATCACTATCAATGACAAGAGGGAAGAAATCCAAAGGATCTTAGGCTTGCCTCCGGAGGCCAGCCTTTCCAGTGCCGACGCCTCATTGTACTGTCACTTCGTAACTTCTCTGCTTGACAACCTAAGCGCGAATGCGTTGAGAAACGCCGAGGAAGATAGTGCTTACGACGCTGTCGTGCTGCGCTGTCCTCCCGAGGACTTGCTTCTCGTGTTAGCATCCGCTCTTCAGCGTTACAACAAGAGCTTCAGACGCGACAAGGTCGTTGCACTTCTCAGCAAGTTTGTGCGAGGCGACTACCTGCGCAGGTTGCTGGTCCGACAGTGTCACCGGAACGTCACTGACTTCAGCGACGAATGGTCGTGTTCGGCTCTATCCATTCTCGTGTCATTGCCCACACGGGTCGCCAACGTTTGTAATCAGGATATTCCGAACTGCCTAACAAGCAACGCGTACTTCACGTCCCTTTTCGACAGCATCCTTGAAGCCTTGAGCTACGCCCGCGATGAAGTGGACCGCGGTGTCGACGTGCATGTGGCGTTTTTCAGCAGGCTTCTTAGTCGAGTGTGTTTCGTTGGACAATCGGAGCTTCTTGGGACGCACCTCGTTCCCAAGCTAGTGCGCCGTTGCGAAGGCGACTTTGTTTTCCGGCGCGTGTGCGCGAAAGTTCTCACCTCTGCAATGGACGACTGTATGGAAAGCATGCTTATTATGCTGCTGTCGGCTCTTCGCGACTACAACCAAGTCGATTGGTTTTTAGCTGATTCTGTCTGCACGAACAGCAGGCTTAAGTTCCTTCTTACCATGAAGCTGCCGATGATGAAAACGTTTAGCAAAGCAGTTATGCTGCGGAACATCATTGGGTACCTTGCGTCATCGGAAAGGAGGAGGCCGATATTCTTTGACTTTGTGAATGAGGTCCTCAGTGTTTGGGGAGACAAGACACTCATGAAGCATCAAAGTGAGCACCAACAGAAGTATCTTACGAGTGCGCTGATGATATCTCTTGGACACTTGAAGGTGACCAGCTTTGACAAAACCACTGCTGATGGCCTCATGACTAAGCTACTGCATGGTGTACAAAGCCATATTTCATCACCAGAGGAATGGGTACGATTGTACGGCATGATTACAGCAGAGCAGTTTTCCGCTGTACTTCAGCCAGAAGGTCCAAAACTTAACTTCGAGTACAAATGTGACGACGATGTCAACTACCTGTTGTCACTTACAGACATAACTGTTAAATCATCAGACCCTGTCGAAGCAAGTATGGAGGAAGCTGCCAGTAAGGAAGACGAAAAAGACAAGGCCAATGTGGCCACTACTGATAATATGCCCATTGAACTGGACAGTGATGATGACCTTGAGCCTTTTGACATGTCGCATGATGCACCACATGGTGCGAAAAAGCCCATGTACCTGCGCGACTGCATGGAGGGCCTCCTAGATCAAGAAAACAGAGACTGGGTTGAATCTTGCTTGCAGACGATAGCTAGCTTGATTCAGACTTGTAAAGATGATTTACCAGATGTAGCTGAAGAACTGGCCAAAATACTTCTTTACCTTGAGGACAAGTTCGGCCTGGATAGATTTGTAGCCTTGAGGCAGCATGCCCTGGTTACCTTGGCTGTAAACAGTCCCAAGGTTGTTGCAACTTACCTGACAGAGCAGTTCTATGGGGCCCACTTGAATATCAGGCAGAGGCTGGACATACTGGAGGTTCTCGCACTGGCCAGCAACCAGCTAGCATCACCACCTACAGTTGTGCCTCCAGTAGCTGAAAAAAGCGTTTCAGCCCTGGCTGACACACACTGGCAATCTGTCGTGATGGAACGCGTGAAGGCTAACACACGAATCATCAGCAAGGGTGCCACAACCGTCGTGGTGCCTGCCAAAAATCGCTTTTCCGACGTCGCTGGATTCTTTTTCTATCCATTGATGAGCTACTATGACAGGAAGGAGAACACGTTTGACCTTTTAGGTGAAGACAGCTTTGTTCTGGCACGTCTCATCTGCACGCTGGGTATCGTGCAAGACTCGGCTGCCAACTGTCCCAGGAGTGCCCACATGGCCCACTGCCTCATGGAGTTTGTGTCAGCCCTGAAGTACCACACAGAGGCCTGTGTTCGTGATGCGGTCCTGTTTGCACTGTCAGTAATATTCATCACCATTCCAACCAGCTTGCTGCTGTCCAGTGGTGAGCAGGAACTCGTTGAGATTCGAGAGTGGCTTCAGTATGTCATCGAGAAAGACCCTTTTGACGTCTGCAAGCTAAAGGCAGCCCAAGTTCTGCAGCTGCTGATGTCACAAGTTAACAAGGAGCTTCCAGTTTCAGAGAAATAAATTACATAATTTTATTACATTGCTCATTTACGTGTTTCTTATGACAGCTTTATTCTTTCTTTTTCCGCTATAAACACAATGGAATTATGGTTGTCGATGTATATTCAGTTGCCACGGCAATGTGAAACAGCACTTATGTTAAAGTGATGATGGAGCGATGTTCACAGTTAAAAATCTATTTAAAATACATTTGCTGATGGCAAATCCTTTGGGTCGTCAGTTGTCACCTTGAAGCTCTCGTGATCTTCACACCGGGTTGCTTGTATCCATGTGTTGCCAAGTGACCTGAAATATGCCATGAAATTTAAAATTAATTTGTGGGTTAACTCTGTAGTGGAGGACTCCGGATGAAGTTTGACCACCTGGAGATCTTTAACGTGAAAACAAAGCATGGTACCCAAGTGTTCTGCTTGTTTGTTATGCATGGTACACTGCATTCTGCCTGCATCAGAATGCGGCCAGACCCGCCGTGGTTGCTTAGTGCTATGGTGTTGGGCTGCTAAGCACGAGGTCGCGGGTTCAAATCCCGGCCACAGCGGCCACATTTTCGATGGTGAAATGCGAGAACACCCGTGTATTTAGATTTAGGTGCACGTTAAAGGTGGTCCAAATTTTCCGTAGTCCCCCACTACGGCATGCCTCATAATCAAATCGCTGTTTTGGCACATAAAACCTGATAATTTAAGAATGCGGCCAGGAATCGAACCCACAACTTACCTCAAGCTCAGCAGTGCAACACTGCAGCCACTGAGCCACCGCGGCAAGTAAATATGCCATGAATATGGATGCTGATATGTTCATATGTAACATCAGCTGCAGCAAAGAAAGTGCAGTCGTGTGGTCTCGTACTGTACGTCAAGTTTTCAAGCCTTCCATTTATTCTAAAAATTTTTGTGCATATAGCTGTAACACTTGTTTAACCATAGTACACTAGTCCCATATTCACAAATAAACACACTCTGCCAAGTCATAGTCATTGCTCTATTGTAATTCTTCTCCACTGTTTCTGAGCTAAAATTCTGTATCAAGGTGCTTTTAGCATCTGCTTTAGATAGGTGTTTCTCGAGCCACTCCTTATTACAAGAATTGCCGAGAAGTTATTCGATCACACTGATGGTGTCAGTCAAGTTCCACACTACCCTGCTCTTTGTAAAGTCAAGAAGAAGTTTTAAGACAACATGGTGCCGGTTATTACAGAGGCAATTTGCTTTACCTTTGAGTGCTGTGCTACTGTAATGTTATGTTGGCTCTAAATGGGACCCATCTTGCCTGTATAGCCAGGACAAGACCTCATGTCTCTCATAACGCAGTTGAAATGTTCCTGGTTTCAACATTACTGCTTAACTGCATCTACTAAGAGTCGCTGGCAGCTTTCTTCATTGACTGGCAGGAAGTTTGACATTTTCACCTACACAAAAAGCTAACTTTCCTTGTGTTGACGTCCAACCAGAGTTGCTAAGAGGCAGGGAACAGCACTGCCTAGTGTTTGCAAAAGTGTAACCCTAACACAATCAACTCTCGTCTATATGGTTCACAAGGCATTGTTGTCCATTGTGTTACAAACAAATTGCCTGGTTTGAGGTTTAATGTGTTGCATGCTCAGGCTAATTTCGCTTGTCAATGTTCAAGAAGCATTTTTTTTTATAGCTCTGTGTGTGAGGAAGCATGTTCGTTGTTTTAATTTCACGCAGTGAGTGCATGTTTTGTGGGTGGACATGAATTGACAAGCTTCATGTCCTCCTCAAAAATTTGCAAATGTGCATTGAATTGACTAAATATATAGTACTTTCTCATGTTTGGACTGTGAAAAAGGCTGTTTTGAGATCGAGGAGTGTAGATTATAAATGGAGAGATTTAGGGAACAAGTAAGTTGCTAAGTAAATGAAGACCCTCTCATGCCTTGCTCTGTGCTGCATAAGTGTCACATACAGTAGTTGCATCTAAGGAGGGCAGACAAATAAAAATATATTGTGCTGTAAAAGTGAAGAAGTGTCCATAGCATTCAGTTGATGCTGCTTTACATTCTGAAACATGAAGCTGGACTAAAATTTGAACTATAAAAGTGCTCTATACGGCCAATAAAATGTAGCGAACTGGTTCAAATTATGCGGCTAAGAACAATAAGTTTTGAAAAAAAGAAAATATTACTTTTGCATGACATCGCATCCAGTGTCACTCTGTCAAACAATGTGAAGTTGGAATATATTATGTACAAACAGGAATGACAAAAGAAGTGATCAGTTCTTAACGGTCACTGTTTTAGGGGCGAAGCTCCTTAGGGTGTGGGTCTGTCCCTCCTCTGTAGTATGTAGTAGTAGTCGTCGTCGTAGTAGGTAGACACGTCTACTTTTATGAAAAAAAAAATTCCGAAAGTTGTGTCCGTAGCGCGGAATCGAACCAGGGACCCCTCGCTTCCGAACGCGCGGCGCTAACCACTACGCCACGAAGCGCACATGGACACACGCACCACGATGGCAATAAATACCCAACATTAACGAAAGACTGCGCGTTTCTAACGCGTTTGTGCTAGCGCGTTACGGCCCGTGTAAGAAGCTGGTGTAAGACACTGTGGCCTCTCCGCCTTACCCCCCGTATTCATAAACGCTGATGGCGTCGGCAAACGCGGTGCACGTTCCGGCATGTGTAAACGGCTGCATAAGACGCTGTGGCCTCTCCCCCTTACTAGAGAGTACTGCACGTTTCTAACGCGTTTGTGCTAGCGTCCCCTTAAGCGGGAGATGGTGCAATGATAATGAAGGGCGCTGTTATAAAATAGGAATGACGTCACATATGGCGCGTGTCATTGGTGGAAGTCAATTGTTCGATTTAGTGCGGCGAGACTGGGTGAATTACACGGAAGATTCACGGTTTACCGATGATTCTCTCCGGAGCTTCGCCCACTCATCATCATTCACCCCGTGGATATGCGGTGTTTTTTTTGTTGTCCTCGTTTCCATTTTATTATCATGATCAACTAATCTGGCGTGTATTCCTCCCAGATGGGTCTTGTCTGCTATCTCAATAGTCAAGAAAGTGCACTTTCTGAGTTGGCAATGGGAGGACAAATTTACGCTGTCGTTAGCCTTTTCGTGAAATAAGTCTTTGTCACATTTCTTATTTCAGGAAGTTGACATGTGAATAATCGGATGTGATGAACATACCTAATGTGATGCTCAATTAGGTTTCAAATGGGCTCAGGCAACACCATCCATAACTAGATAAAAGAGAGCTTTCGCTTGTCTGTAAACGCATAAGGTAGGAGGGGGGGGGGGAATGCTTGCGAAATAACGGGTTACTTAGAGGTGTATGGGGGCAACAATGCTGGTAGTAACATCTTGTGATGCAGAGCTTAAGCAAAGATCGCACAAAGATAATACTGCAGTGACCTACTGTATTCTACTTAACCGCTGGCGTAAAGCATTAGTAGCAGCATAATTGTTAACACACAGTCCTTTTATGATTTTGCTTTGGCAAGAACACTCCTGCGACACAATTTTTCAAATGCATTGTAATTGGACAAAACATTACAAGATGTCGCTAAAAGCTTTGCTGCTGTTGTCCATTGCTCCACTAACTTCGTAATCCGTAAACGATAAGAACTATGCAGATAATCTGGAACTCGTTTAATACTTCGGAATGTTCATGCAATGTCAGCATGCTGAGGGAGCTGTGGAAAGACAGATGTGCAAAGGTCTTCCCCAGTTCTAAGTGGTGTTGCCTAAGCTCCGTTCTTGAATGGTGTTGTGATAAAATTGGCCTGATATTGACAGTTGGCATTCTGCACACTCCAGCCCATGTCAGGTTCATCCATTTGTCACACTTGTACAACACATATGCACTAAAGCACCGAGAAGCACTGAAGGCAGCACAAGATTGGAGCAGAGAGTAGGTGCCTTTTGCTAACTTACAATGCATTTATGTTGTTAATACAGCTGCTCCTCAGGAACTCTCCATGTGCACACTGTATCGACCGAAAGTACCACTGCATGTTGTCCACGAGGGCTGGCAGTGAACCTGTAATGAATAACATGAAAGGTTAGGAAAAAATAATGGATGAACACTGTACGGTGGGTTAGCCTGTAGTGAATAAATGATTGCAGTTAATCGAACATTCTGCAAATGAATGTGGTGGTTACAAATGACCTGTAATTTATGACTGTCTTTGTCAATTTTCAAAATTTTGCAGTTCGTGATTTGTGCAGTCCAACTTTCGTCCGTATGTACCGTTGTGCTATTAGCTCTTTCTTCTGTGTCTTCAATGTCCGGGTGCGTCTAGCAATATTGTTTTTCTAAACAAAAACTAGTTTGTGGCCACCAGAGTAGCATTTATGACTGCTGCACTGGTGAATTAGCTAAAAAAAAAAGAGGAAGCTTTGTACAGCTTGCTGAAGATATAATGTGTACAATACTGTGTGGTATATTTCACAGTTCCCACTTAATTTCTAGACTAGACGAGGTGAAGATCCAGGCTGCATTACCAGCTGCAATGTGCACAGCTTGTGACATTACAGAGTGAAGTAAGAACATACTGTTCATGTTACCACAAGCCACTTTCTATTGCTGGCCAAATGGACACATGAAGAAGCAGACGTATCCTTACATAAGATGAAGACTATGTTTTAAATTTAAATATTCATCACCATGTAGATAAATGACAGAGGAATAAAATACAATCACGGTACTCTTCAGGCACTAAATTTTCAAATGTTATGCGGCTGCATCAAAGAGGGTCCCAAAAAGTGTGCAGCGTCTTTCATCCAAAATTTATGTCATCATGGGGAGTAGATGCGAGAATTTCAAAGTGACATTCTCACATGGTTTCTTTTCTATTTTCCCACCGTTTACTGCCTAACCAAGCCTCGGCTCATGGCAAAGCTGGCCTATTTGCAATTGCAGAAGTGTAATGTGTATATATATATATATATATATATATATATATATATATATCTTTTTACCTATCCTGGTGGCACAGGGGCTAGGACATTCTGCTGCTGCGCATGAGGTCATGGGTTGAATTCCCAGCCACGGCAATAACACTTCAATGGGGCAAAATGCAAAAAAATACTCGTGTACTTAGATTTAGGTACACATTAAAGAAACCGAGTCTGTCAAGATTAATACGAAGTCCTCCACCACGGTGGCATATTTCATAGCCCCATTGTTGCTTCGGGATGTTAAACCCCATGAGCCTAATGAATCGATTTAGGTTAACTTGACGTTTCTTCTTAGCATCGCTTTAAACAAGACTCAAGTTCATGAGGCTTTATCGCCAGTGCAAGTGCTTCTCACCTCTGACGCTACTGAGCTTGCTGTTGTAGCACACTTCAGCACATGCTGTAGCATTTCCTGGCTGGGTGTCTCGCTGCTGCCAGCTCCTTGCTGCCACTTCCAAGTCGCCGAGTTCGGCTATGCATCTCCTCCACTGGAAAATAGAGGTTGATGTCGGACACTTTACTTGTCAAACAGGACAGATGGTCACAAGAAGATCGAGATTAAAATTGATCAAGATTGTAAGGGGGCTTCGAGTAGAGTTCAGCTGTTGTACTTGATGTGGCTTGTCTATAAATCCCCTTTTGAACAAGTAAAGCAAGTACAAACACACTCACATCTTGTCGAAGTCCCCTTACAATCTTGCAAGTCTCCTTGTTGAAACATTGGTTGAAGCTTCCCTTGTTCGCCATTGTTGTTGACCACATTACCTGTCGGTTATTTCTGTAGTTTATTTATATTGGTGTGCTGGCCTTGGTATACCAACTCAATGGTATACCAACTGGTATACCAACTCAATGGAAAATTTACTTAAGTAGAGCCAGCTGTAAAACAGTTCGATTAATTAAAAATTAAATTTGTTTATTAACTGGACGATTACTTATTGATCATAGTGCTAATGGAAGTTGGCCAAATAGTCAATTTATTTACCTTTTTAATTACTCAGTTCAATAAATATATGTGACAAACAGAGAAATAGTTGGAAAGTAGTTGGGGAAAGGTGTTTTGTATACGCTATACTGTTTCTACTGCCCTCATGTACAAATGCCCTTTCTGTGTCTGCAGGCGCCATATGCCTGCAGACGCAAAAACCAAATTGCCTAAGCTTTTGCCATAAATAAATATATTTCTGCAGGGTTGTTTGCTGTTATGCCAGTGCGTGCGACTTCTATGACTAAATTGCAAATCTGCCTGCATACTCATTACACGAATTTTTCCTCTAAGTGTGGCTTCACTGCATTTGTAGATGTATTGCCTTGAAGCCCCACTGCAATTCGGAAGGGATCGCCTGTGAGAGGCGCTCCTAATTTGGCTGAATATACAAAGCACAGTTGCTTGAGAAGCTTTGTTTTATGCCGATAATTCTTCAATATTGGTCATATAATGCTACTGTGCTATGAAGCTATTTCATGATTTTTTATTGTTTCATTTTCCAAGTATTGAACAAGAAGTACAAATTGTTATAGGTAGGGGTGCGTTAGGAGAACGAAAGCAGGGCACTTAAAGTGGGAGTTCATCTTAGTCTCTATATTCTTAGTCTCTAGAGATACATCAATGCTACAGAAGGCCTACCGCATTGACTAGAATCATTTAGGCCTGGTGTGGTCTTTCAACTTTTTAGACAGAGATGATATGATTCATAATGTGTGTGTGAGTTACAGGAACAGATTGCGAATGTTTCTGCTTCTGCTGCTTAGCCGACTGCACATTCATTTTACTCGATAACTGCTCACCAGTGAATAGATGAAATCTTCCTTCTCTTCTGCAGCATCGGCCAGCAACACCAGACATGCCATGTTGCAGTACCTTTGTACAAACAATGTTGTCCTCCTCAACTCACACTGAGTGTCTGTCCTTATATCATTGTCACTGAGCACAGTACATCGTCTAATGTCCTCAGCACTACACACTCGTTCACTTCCATTTTGTGGTTGTTCAGTCGCACGCATGCTGTACAGACGAAGGAGGCCACCACCATTGTCCTTGTGTTTTCTGAAGGATTTGTTAGAGTCCTCTATGGGAACGTCAAGTGCTTCGCCTAGTTCAACCTGAACCACCGGTGGCAGGTCAAATGTATTCCGAATGTTCTCCTTTGGAGAATCTTGTTCTGGATTAGCCGCTTCGGACTCAGGTGGCCTTACATACGTTTTGCGCAGAGCTGCAAGCAGACTTCTCTTTCCAGACGATCCCTCTTTACTTCTGCTAAGGGACGAGCACGCTTCACCAAATTTTGTCAACGCCCGCTGAAACTTCTTTGCATACAGACCGAACAGGATCTGATTGTGTGGCTGGCACGTGGTGACCTCATCTGATGTTACAGCATGGTCCTTCGTTCTTTGGCTCATGGGGTGACTGGTAAGAGTTGGCGGAACCATCGTCTGCGCCTGGTAGAACAGTCCCGCCGCGTCGAACCCCATGCCGGCGTCGTAGTCCTGAAAGACATTGGCGTCTGTGTCGTACCGATACGGTGTCGCGGCGGCGGTGTACTCCTGGCCTTGCACTTCTTCAATGTCCTTCAGCACGCGGTTCAAGTCCGGTCTGGACACGTACTTCCTCAGGTTCCTCTTGGAGTTCCTGTAAGACGACCTTCGTCTCCGTGTGCTGTCTGTCGCCAGGTTCTCCCGAGAGATTCTGAGACAATCTGCGACCGTGTACTGAAGGTCGGCGAGGCGCCTCAGACAAGCGTCGGGTCCCGCGCCGTCCGACGTGTCTTCGGCCGAATCGAAGTCCGAGAGGAAATCACTGTCGGGCAGGCTCTGCTTTCCTGTCGCCTGCAGTATGGTTGATGCCAGCGGGGCGCATGGTGAAGACTGGTTGGTCGTCTGCGACGACATGGCCGAGTCGACGTCACTGAGCGAGTCGGCCCTTTCAGGTTCCTTGTCCTCCGGAGCTGGCAGTTGGTGTGTACCATCATCGTGGGTGTCCTGTTCCTGGATGAGGTTATCGCTGCGCGACAAGCTTTTTTCGTCGTCCGCGGCATTGGCGTCGTCGTCGACGACGTACTTGTCGAGCTCTTTGGGGCTCTCGTTAGACTGCTTATTGATGACGGCCAGGTCCTTGAGCCACGAAGCCTCCAGGTAAACGTTCACTAGGCGCACGGCGGGGGGTATAGGATATTTCACGGGGACGTCCTGCATTGCCAGCTGTGAGAAAAGAGAGAGACAATTGAATATACTAACTGTTTGCTCTTGAAGCCTGCTACACACGTGGTAATTCATTAAGTTATACGATCGGAGGGGTCAGATTTCTTGCAAGGTATAACGAGCCGCAGCGTGAAGTAAACGTGTAGCGCTGTATTTCGACCTCCTCAACGACACATGTGAGCATCTAATGCACTACCTAAAAGGTTCTTTCTTTCGCGCTCTCTTCCTTTCCATATTTCTTTCAATCATTCTTGCATTCTTTCTTTGTTCTTTCGTTCATTCTTTCGTTTCTTCATTAATATTCAGCCATTGCATCTTTGCTTGCTTACAGGGGTATAAGCCATTCCTGATGATGATAATTTTGCATCATATTTTTTCAGGTATGAGCCATTGCTGATGATGATATTTTTTGTTTCACTCGTCTACTTGGTTTGTATCACTAGACTACGCACCGCTTTTGCAGGCATGAGCCATTGCAACAAGCCTACGAGCTTATAGCTTTTAAAAACACGGGTCATCCTGCTTATAAGTAAATCCTACGAGCTTTTAAAGACTCGGGTCAATCCCGTTTGTAAGCCTTGCAGAAACAACCCACGCCGCCGGCAATTTATGTCCTTACTGTTAATGCAGACAGTTACCTAGGAGATCCTAGCAGGACCGACAGGACCGCAAGATTAATGCTACTTGCCACCGTGCATATGTTTCTCACTTACCCTTTCCTTAGAAGTAGCCGCCAGGAGCAGGAGCTGCGTTATTTCAGGGGTGAACTGACTTGCCAGCACTCTGAAAGAAAAGCAGGACATGAAGAATTTATACAAAACAGGTGGAATTGAAAGTAAGGACCAGTAGCAACTGCCTGCCATGAAGCGCCCGGATTTCAAAGAGATCCGAATGAGGCAGAACTTTACGGGAAGATGGAGGCTTAAGCGATGAACAGTAGTCGAACAAGGGATGTCGCGGAAGCCAATGTTTCGACCACGGTACTTGTCTTTGTCAGGGCAGCAACTGCTTTGCTTAGCAGCGTTTAGCTATGTGTGCTAAGGAAATCGGGGGGCACTCACATTGTCCTGTCATCTTCCATTGGTAAAACGATGCTAAGGAAAGCAGTTGCTGCTGTGACAAAGGCAAGTCCCCTTGTCAAAACATTGGCTTCCGCGACATCCCTTGCTCAACTACTGCTCATCAGATTTTATAGAGCATTCTGCTTTAAACTGGTGGTTCCACGGCTGTCTTAATCTTCTCGTGCACAAATTTTTCAAGTAACAATAATAATGTACTTTTCATAAGATGTATTTTACCAGCCCCGAGCTAAAGAACATCCTGTTCTTGAATCCCTGATACGTTTCATCTCGTGTCGACCATCGTTTAAGAGCTCAAGGACCTTCTGCAGACCAACATGTACGCCCATTCGTTCGTGCCAAATACGTCATCTGAATGTAATCACCTCTCCTCTTCCATCGCCGGCATCCCTGATCATACTTCTTTCAAGACTGCCACTTTTAACATAATTTGGACTTACCACTTCTGTCAGTAACGCTGTAATGGCACTGAGAGTATTTAAATAAATCAATAAACAAGTAAATAAATAAATAAACAAATAAACAAAAAATAAATAAATAACCACCGTAACAGCTGAGCATCAGAAAACGCGCTTATAGCCTTCCAATGAGCACTTTTTACTTAGTTTTGAATATCACAGCAAAGTACATTCCAAGCACACAAAAAAATGAAAGGAAAGATAGAGAGAGAGAGAGATCATTTTCGTGTATTTAGTAGTGCACTTTTTGGAATTCACTGTTTCGTACTCCACTCTGTTACTCTATATAGCGAAGTACTCAGTAACACAAACATATTTCTTGAAAATCCTCGAAGAAGGAGAAGCACCTTGTACAAGTCTGGTACGTAGTTCCCTGAAAAGGCCTTCGTCAGAGCTGGCTCCTCCCCAATAAGAGTACATGTGCGGGGAAGCCCGCTTTACCGAGTCGCTTTACACGGAGACTGTTGTCTTCGTAGAACATCGAACCAACCCACCAATCTTTCTTTTGAATTGTTGTCAAAAGTGACCTTAAACTCACCTTTCATCAAAAATAACGCAGCTGGCGAGTACACCGGGCATCTTCTGCAGTTCCTCCAGATGCTTGTAACCCTTCGTGAAGACGTTAGACGCTGCCTGTTGTAATAGAAGCACAACACGTATTTCGCATGATACCATGAAACGTCAACGTAAGAAATCCGTGCATACGATTAAATAATAATAAAAAAAGTCATAGGAGGACTCAGAAGTACGAGCATTCGGCAGCATGAGAACAACGAGTGAGATAGAGACATTCTTCAATGGATGCTGGAAATGTTTGCCCGGCCATACGCCCAGTTTGCTACCCCAGATGACGAAGGTGACAAATGAGGTGACGCATCCATACGTTGTGCACACGCACACACAATACTAGTGCGTCTGGTCTGGAGTGTCTGGCACTAGAGTGCCAGACATTAGAGCGTCTAGAGACACTAGACACACTAGAGTGTCGATACTCGAGTGTCTGGCAGGTAACTAGAGTGTCTGATCAAGGCCAGGGTCTTCAGGACAACGAACGTAGCGTAGCAAGTTAATGACACAATTATGTGAAACGAGTGAGAAGAACCAGAGGAGCGGTTCTGAGCTGAGCTGGTTGGCGTCTACTTTCCAGCAATTCAGCACACACTCATTTTGATAACACTTGTCGTCTTCCCTCCGTGTTGTCAAAATAAGTGCCTAACAGAAAGTAAGCAAGTGTTACACGTTTGTAAAACATAAAGGCGAAAGCCTGCCAGATGTGGGAGAAGACGACGACGAACGCTCAAGCAGTGGTACGAGCGCGAGGGGCACTACGGGAACACTGGCATGATCAGCGGCATTGGTGTCAGCTGTGGAAGAAGACGACGACGAACGCGCGAGCAGTGGCACGAGCGCGTCTCTGTGACCACGTGATGTGTGCAATCAGGTACACACTAGGCACACCTTTAGTAAGCGACACCCGTGGAGCAGCCATGGCTTCAGGGAAGCGTGCTCGTCTCGCACCTGCGGAGGCCCGGGTTCGATTCCCACCCAGACCGAAATTTACCAAATTTTCAAAGCCACTAATTTACATTGCTTACAGGACCCTCCCTGAGAAATGTGACGTCAATTTGGGCATTTTTGACGTGTTTTTACTCTTTGCAGCGTTGGCCATTTTTCGTCACGGCGCTGTTTCGTCAAGGACACTGAAAGGTCATCGCAAGGGCACCGCCAACATAGACACCTAAGGCTTTCGCCTTAATAAGTGTCTTATAAAGAGTGGCAAGCCCATCTAGGACTTTTTTTTTAAATCCAGCGGCCGTGATGCGGCGGACGAGAATTCCTGGTGGTTTCTCGGACGCGAGCGTTACATCGAACGCCGACAGACCAGGGAGAGCAGAAATCACCGCCCCTTCCACTCCATGAAGATGGTCGAACAGCGACGCTGTGCATTCCCGGCCGCTTGGCTGGCGCCAACGGCACTACTTGCGGGGAATGGGACGTGTCGGCATCCATGGACGACGCCGTTGAGCTTCTACCGTTTTAGCTCACAGCTCTGCGTCGGCTTGCATCCGTTGTCGCTGAGCTGTGACTTCTCTTGCATACCCTTCGGGGTTAGCCTCCCGACGAAGACGTTTAGCTTTGGCTTCTCTTGCTCGGATTTCGGGGTTGGCTCTGTGATGGCGGGCCCGTTCCCATGCAAGCTCTCACTGGCGCTCGCGTCAGGTGGTTTAAGTCTTGGCCATTCTCGAAGAACGAATGCGCAGCAAGAACTGACTTCTTTTGTTTATAACCAATCGAGTTTCTCACTGACCTTTTCGCAAACGCTCATTTGATGCCTGACTCACTCGCCCCCTTCTCGGCGCGGCGCAGCTGTCTGCCTCACTCTCGTCCCTCTCGGCGCGGAGCAGCTGCCTGTCTCACTAGCGCCCCTCTCACTCCCAGGTCACGTGACCAGCGTGACGCCAAGCAGCACGACGCCGCAGGGTCGACCAAGAACAGCTCCGCTGTTAAAAGTGGATGCGTCTGTTAGCCACGGCTGCCACGAAGGAACTCCGGGAAGGCGAGGGATGGCGCCGAGGGAAAGGGCGCACGGGCTCTCAGGCCGCAAGGAGGGGAGGAACTGTCACTTGCTCGCTCGTTCGTTCTTCCGGTTCATTCGGGCTATTCGCCTACATTGACTATCATCGTCGATGGTTTCTGCATACCTTTTTTTTATGCTGCTTCACGTTCAATTAGCGAGATGCAGCACACCTTAGCTGAATACTTTTTTTAAATAAATGTTGACCCGCGATGTCAAGAAAGCCGCAATACGAAAACAAGTAAGCCGTGCAGACTCCCATCTGCAGTGTCTAAGTTTCCCGAAAGAAAACTCAAGTTGTTGTGTGGAGCACGCTAACACTGTTCGACGACGGAATAAAAGACAGTCCTTCCAGACAAAACGGAGGCTTACCTCTGGTAACTCCAGTGTCGGCACGGCCCGGAAGAGGTTAGACAGCTGGTCCCTCGCACCGCAGCACACGGGCAGGCAGGAATTGCAGAACTCCCGCACTCGTTCACCGAACGGCTCACCACTGGAACAGACCTGTATTTCACGAAATGCGGGTAACGCATTATTGGCGTCAGCCAGTCCGAACCCATTGGGCTCTTAAAAGGACACTAGAAAGCATCACTATGTTAACTTAGAACGATAATGTGTTAGTAATGCGAAAGCATTTATATGTCCCATGAGGCAGAAAAGCCGGCATTGTAGGCAACGAGTGGTACAAACGATCACCACCATCAATGACGTCATCAGCGTCTTGTACGACGTGAGCAGTAATACAGAATTAAAGTTAGAACAAGTTCTGTCGGGCGTAACAATGTCACCGTTTGCGGCCACGTACTACATACTTTTGTGCAGCGCCGACGCATCCCACAAAGTGTCCGCCTGCGAAGATCATCTGAAATTGCAACTTGAATCTGAATTTGAGCTCCAGCAGCTTTCGCTGCTGTCACCGTCGAGCGTCTCAAGCACTTCAACAAGGCGACGACGCTTTGCTGCCGCTGTCCCCCGCGCATCCAACGAGAAGCAAGGCGGACTAGAAATGCCAGGATCTGTCGCTAAATCGCTGCGAAGCTCGCTCGTATCACCGACGTCAAAACAGCGGTACCAAAACACCAACTACGCTTGGCTGCCACCATTGCTGCCGCGCGCGCTGGTTGAAGCAAAATAAAAAGAAATGAGGAGTATATGACGGTTTAAGTCACGTGACTTCCTCCGTACTCCGCTTTTCAAGCGAGAGCAGTCCGGACTGCTCCCGGCTGCTCTCGGCGCAGCGAAACTGCTCTTGTTCTACCACTGGATGACGACTGAGGTGACTTAAGGTGGAGTAAAGTGAATTAAGGCGAAGTAAATGAGGGTCAATTAAAGTGGATTAAGCTGGATTGAAATGGATTAAGGTGGATTAAGGTTGATACAAATTAGAGCAAGTGGATTAAGGTTGGTACAAATTAGAGCAAGGTTGATTAAGGTGGATTAAGGTAGAGTTGTGAAGAACACGTGACAACATATGGCGTCACGTATCATGGACGTAAGCAATTAATGAGAGAAGTCATAATGCTTTCGCATTGAAATCACGTAAGGATACTCAAGTGACTGTCAATCTTTTTCAAAACTGTCATTGAATTCATCTGCCGAGAGAATGTTTATTATCTGTAGATGAAACTGAATGTCGAACTTTCCCTTCTTGAATTTCCCACCGAGACCTCAGCGCCGGTGCAGCAGTGTGACGTCACCGATTTCAATATCTTTTTTCTCGTAATTTGGTCTTTTGTGACAAGGAAAGGTTTGAAGGATTCCTTTTCTTTTTCTTTCTTTTGAGGATTGTTTTGCCTTTCCCACATTTAGCTGTTTGCTGCAGTGAAGCTAGCGGTATCAATCCAAGAGTTTTACAGAACGATGCGAACAAGCAACGTCACGTGGGAAACACATTAAGACGAAAATGAAAGTTGGAAGCGTTGTGCAATTTCGTTTTTTTTTCCCTTTTTTGCGGTTACTACATTCCTCTTGAACTTCCCAGAAAATGAAGATTAAAATGAGAAGAACCTCGGCTTCAGTAAAGTGTGTTATGTCGTGAAGTCGCCTTTAAAGCCATCGGCAGCATCGAAGTTGTGGACTTGATCGAGGCAGGCAACTTGTCTAGTGCAGTGTTGGACTCATTTACCACAATAAAACAAGGAAGTGATAGCTGAACCGCACCTTCTTCATGTCTGCCAGTCCCTTGTGGTAAAACCGAAGCAGTCTGGCAAACAAGTCCATCTGCTGCTGGAGGACGTAGCTCGCCAAACTTTTGGGCGCGCCAAGGACCTGCAACCGAGAAGTGCAATTTTAAATCGAACGAAATTGCATTATTTAACTTCGCAAACCAACTCACGGGCTATGATAGACGCCTTAGTGGGGGACTACAGAATAATTTCGCCCACCTGCGGTTCTTAAGCATGTCACGCAGTGGCAATCGTGCCTGCAAAGTATGTAAAGGCTGCACGGCGCGAAAAGGGTTAAAATTCCTTTAATAATGAACTGCTATTGGTTGAACCCCCCAGGTCGGCAGAAAACCAGATGGGATGATGAAGTTAGGAAATTTGCAGGCGCAAGTTGGAATACGCTAGCGCAAGACAGGGGTAATTGGAGATCGCAGGGAGAGGCCTTCGTCCTGCAGTGGACATAACATATAGGCTGATAATGATGATGATTGGTTGAACATGAACCAATTAAACAAATTGTTGCATTAAACGGCTTCCCTAGGCGGCGCCCTGCAACTTCCAACATACTGCAACCAAAATTTGTGTTCAGGCCTGGGGAAGGGCCCTTTAAGTGCAAGAGCTGTTTCTGCATTTCGCCTCCCACAGGAATGGCGGTCACCGCGACGACCGGGAATGACGTCACACTCAGCAGACTACTGAGCCACTTCAGTGGGTTAGTGCGATTTCAAGTGCCGTGCGTGGACCTGGCAAAATAAAGCAACAATTTTATCTTCAATCTGAGAGAGCTGCAACATCCTTTTTCGCGTCTACGCTATACGTTCACACCAGCAGGAGTGAGTCGGTGGATATGACATTCTACTCCTCAGCCAGAGTTTACAGACTAGGTTCTCGGTTGCGACAGCCACAGTATGATGCGGGCAAAATTAAATAATAATAATAATAATAATAATAATAATAATAATAATAATAAAACTTGTGTAAGGAACTTTTTGGCGCATGTTAAAGAACACCAGACGGGCAAAATTATTTGGAGGCCTTCCAATGCAACGTATATTTCATAGTCCATGGTGTTGCCTTGTGCCATTAAATCTAATCGATAGATCAATCAACCTACCAATAAATCAATCCAACAATCAATAAACTGTTCTTTAAACATCTCAGTGGTGAATTTGGGTGCAGTCTTAATTTAATGTTTCGGGTAATAAATGAAAGTTAGATAGTGGCATGACAATAGTGCAAGTTGCGGCGTATGAAATAGTAGTATTTTTGTTACGTCAAACGCGTGTCAATACAGAAACAATTTACAGAACTTAAATAATTGAAACGACACAATGCGCTTGGTCTGGGACGAAAGATATGATAACTTAACACAAAATTAAAACGTTCATAGATGTCATTTTGCGGAGTGTGCAAGCGTACGCTAACTACGCACACGGTCACGTGCGTAGTTGACCACTCTTTGAGGCAACGCCTCATCAAAATCAAATCTTAGGTAAAATACATTTTTTAACTTAAAAGAAACCTTGTATTTACGTTATTACGCTGTCATATTGTTGTAATTCTAACATGCACGAACTTAATAAACATTCTGATTCTGGAGTTACCAATATGGTGCCTAACGCCGGACATATTTCAACACAAAATTATTCTCTAGACCACTAATCCAAACTCGCACTGTTATCAGCGCTTGAATGCTAACACGGCATTCTCCATAAGAGTGCACACCACCCTGTACATATAAATTAAATGTCACTGGACATGCTGTGTGCGCACAGTGCTGATTCTCTGTCCCTCTTTTCTTCGTTCTATTCCCCCTTTTCCTTAACCCCAGTGTAGGGTAGCAAACCGGACAGTCATCTGGTTGACCTTCCCGTCTTCCCTCTCTTTGCTTTCTCTCTCTCTCACTGGACACGACCGCCGATAGCAACATTAATAGTATAGACAAAACTATCAGCATCAGCAATACCAGCGACCCAAAACAAGGACCCCACAATGGTGTACTCACGACGATGTAGTTGTCGAGCACTCGCACGGCGACCCTGCTGTTCCTCAACTCAACGGCCTGGGGTGTGTCGAAGCACGAGTTGAAGAAGTGCACCAGGCCCACCAGCTGGCAGCACAGCTCGCACTTCTGCTCCAGCGCCATCTGCGCAAGCACCGCGAAACATTGCGCCTAGGATATCAGAAAAGTGCATATCTGGTGTGGACCACGGTGTTACGTCAACGCCATAGAGTTGGTCACAACAATTACTTGAGGGACATCTGGCGTTGAGAACATTCTGGGAAGGATGGATGCTACATGGATCTGGCTAATCTTCGGGCTTGTGACTTCAGGCCTCCTTGTAACGTTAATTATTTCGCTTTATCTTTCTAAAATTTTTCTAAAATCTATCTTTCTAAATTTAAAGCAATCATTGTTTTTTAAACACAGCAATGCTATAAAGCCTCTGAACACGTGCGTAATCATAGCGAATTGAATTTATAACGCTCATGTACCACTCTGTCAGGCTGACGCATAGGGGATGATGTAAATATAGAATATGAACTGGGCATCCACTACCTCATCGCTGTGCAGTGCTGCGTAATTACCTCGTGGTCATTAACATTAAAAAAATTAAATTTCCCCAATACTGGGCGGATTCGAACCCGCATGACATGGTTCCTCAGGCACAGCAGCCTAGCAGCTTTAGTGCTGCGCCACGAATGGCTTTTTGTCTTTATTACTGACTTTGACATTATACACCAACAAAAACACGAAATACCAACAAAACACAAAAGATAAACGTGCCGCGGGTAGCGAGGGAAGAATTATCAGCATCAGTACGCACAGGCGCGCGACCACTGCGATCTCGGAGGCCACGCAAAGGAAGGGGGGACTTCGCGCGCGCGCCGCTAGATGGGGCAGCGTGTCCAGAGGGAAGCGCGATAGAGGAACCCAGCGACATTGCACGGCTTGACGGGTATCGGCGGTGGCAATACGGTGTGCCGTTACGTTGCTTGAATGCTAATCGCAATGACCATGAGACGGGTTCCGCTTAAATTTGCAATATAAATGATTATTGAAGTACCCACTTGTGTCAGATGTGTTGTACAAACGTAATATATCATCTACATATATTGTAAATCATAAAGAAAAGAAAAAGAAAGAGAAACGTTGTTTCCATGTACATTCACCAACTACATGCTATGTGCAGTCAGGGAGGGTAATCTATAGTGCTGTCGATTTTACAAAAGCCCGGGGCCCTCGTCAATCATTCTTTCTTATTTTAACAGCGAAGCTGTTTAAGCCAGCCGTAATTTGTGGTTCGTATCAAGAAACTGCCGCGCCGTAGCCATGGCAACCAGGAGGGCGGAGGAGGGCGGCGCGGCGCATGCGGTCTCCTCCTCGCCAGCTCCCTCCCTTCCCGACCCCCGCCTCTCTTCTCTCCGCGGCGCGCTGAGCCAGGAGAATAAAAAAAGAAAGGCGAAAGCTTGCCGCTCAAAGCGCAAGACACAGCGAAGCTGGCCGATTGATATCGAGCGGCCAGCCTCCAACGCGTTTGGCGTCGGCAAGCAACAGCATTCTTGGCACCGTGCCAACCTTGGTTAGCCTGCCTGCGTTTGTGGCATGCCAGGAACGCAGTCGCTCGTAAGCGCCGACGCGTCCAGCGCTAGTCACGCGAAATGTCGCGAAAGGGAAGGTACCTCCGAAAATGATCGCTCAGAATACCTTCCTACATGCGCAGTTAAGTTAAACCAAGTTAAGGCCTAGCAGCAACCAAGATAATACCTAGCAGTAGCAGCCAGTAAGACTTGAGGATCGACAATTTTGTTGTGCCTAAGCTTTGCACGACCGAGTGCAAACTTGCCAGCTTTTTACCTCAGTTTTTTGTCGCTCGTCCTTCTTTTGTCTGGTTAAAGGCAAGAAAGTGAAAGTCAATTAACAGGGGACTTCACCCGCAAAGTCGTGACTTACATCGGCCGGGTGAAAGAAGACGATGGCGTCACTCGGGTCGTCTTCTTCTTTGGTACACAGGTCTCGGTCGTACACGAGCAGCATGCGATCGTCGAAACTGAAAGAGAGAGATAATAAAAAAGAAAGAAAAGAAGAGCTTGAGGTTGCTGGCAACTTGCGGGACGGAGAAACAGACAAGGCAGAGTAGGGAGCCAGAGCACACGAAGAGAATCGTAAGGACGTCCACCGTGACGTGGACATTGCCCTGGCGAGGTATTCTGTAAGAGTCCACCTTGTGGACATGTCCATTTCGTCTGCTGCTGAAGTGCTGATTGGCTGCGGCGCCTGGATCCTGTTGAAGCGCACCCCAGCCCAGCCAATCAGAACTCCAACAGCAGAGGAAATGGACATGTCTACTAGGTGGTGGACTCTTACAGAATACCTCCCCTGGAGAGCCTTTTGGAAACGTAATCTTCCCTCACCGTTTCAGACAGTAACCATCAAAAAGAGAAAGAAATGGGGGAGGAGAGGGCACTCGCTTCTATTGAATGAAACATTTTCAGCATCATCAACACGAGACTGCTTTATTCTAGAATCGAGGTAGCTGAACCCAGAAGCAAAGCGCGTAATTAGGATATTCATACGACGTCAAATTATTCATCTATAAATATTCTACCAACCATACATAGGCTATTTATAGCTATCTATATTTATAGGCTATCTATTATTGAATAAACGACTACATTGTTGGTTCTTTCTTTTTTTCGTTCGTTCTTTGATTCATTAGGTATGGCAAATCAGTTCCGCGGAATCCCGGCAGGTATTCATTAGGTACTGTATAACATTGTGCCCTGTTTTCCTTTCTTTTCATTCCGCTTCTGTTTGCTAGATCATTGTTTGTTAGTTTTTCTGTTTTTTGTTGCGTTAAGTACTGGATAAGGTAGCGCTGTGCTTCCCTTTGTAACTACAGTTTACTTCCGTTATTTCGACCCTGACGGGATTGACAAAATGGATTGAATTATCCGGCGGGTCGAATTAAACAAGGTGCAGAAAAAAACGTGAAAACACGCAGCTGATTCATTTGACAGTATTTTACCTTTTCGAACACGCCCCCGAACCAAACGCGCACCCGATTTCTGTGACTAAAGTACAAATACAAAGTAGAAATCTGACGCGCACCCGATTTTATAGCAAGAAAAATGGAAAGAGTCAAATTGCGTTGGACAGTGTCAGTTTTGCCGCAATACAGTCGCGTCACGCAGCAAAGCATACGAACGCCAGCGAACGTGGTTTTCGGTCAAATTCTCGAGAATAAACAAATAAATAAAAAGGCGCTCGTTAGAACTCGGTAAGTGCCGTAATAACACATTGTGACCTACCGTTATCTAAGATCTTCCTGGGCAGGAGTAAAATAGTCGTTTTCAGGGTGGGAGATGACATTATTCAACGAATTCACTGTCACCCGCTCAGCCGAGACAGAGGCTGGCAGTAAAGGGGTTGCTGTTTGGGTCACCATAAGGGTCAGGCGCACGCATTCTGACTGGTCAAGTTCAAATTATCAGGCAAAGGCCAAATTTATGATCGAAATAACGAAAGTTTGGGCCCATAGAAATGCATGGGCACCTGCCGGAACCTTCTGTCGGGATCGAATTAACCGAAAAGTCGTATTAACGGAAGTCTACTATATTTTGTATCCTCCCTCTCAATACTCCAACCACGGAGCCTGTGAGGTACGTAAATAAATAAATAAATAAATAAATAAATAAATAAATAAATAAATAAATAAATAAATAAATAAATAAATAAATAAATAAATAAATAAATAAATAAATAAATAAATATTGTAGGCGCTCAATTTCACAGATTCGTATTCAGTGCTCCACACATGAACATGCAACGCTTTATGAACAGTTTAATAGCTATATAGTCTGTACAGAATTCGTCTATGACCAGTTAATAAACTCTGGACCCAGAAACTGGGTGACAATTAGACGCCTAAGCAATTTCTATGGAACGGTAAAATACATAATCTTACAGTAAAGGACACGTACTGTTTTACTCGACTGGAGGGCAGCGGCGCCTGTAAACTGAACAGCGCGGTGGCTACGCCTTTTGCAACGCTCCTATGTAATTCCCAGTTAAATTTTTGCTAAGGTACTCTCAGCGTCGACGAAAAGCATTGACGTTGTAACTAGTTCAGTCGAGTTGTGGTACTGTCCTATACTCGGTGGTTGCGTTTCTTTATAAAATTACTGCATATTCCTTCCGTGAAAAGGATCTAAGAACACTGCTCAATGGTGTCACGTGGTATGGGGTGTATTGATACAAGCAGAGCCGTCAAGGGTGACGACATTCTTTGATTGGACACGTGCCGCCTTGTTGCCATGTTGGGTCGTAAAAATACTCAAGTTCCGTTATCTGGCCCAAAACGTGGGATGAAACACTGTCTAATATAGTCTATTGAAAGAGACAAGCAAACTAACAATAACTAAAATTTCGGCAATTCAAGTTTGTATCTGCGATACAGAAATGTCTGAAGCTGGGTCGGCAGGCTTGTGTTTCACGTGATACAAACAGGGCAGAACGTAGAACCAGACAGTAACAATGAGCGAGGTGGACGAAACGGGCACCGAACTATCAAGTGGCATTCATTCGAGGAAACTAGAAACGCAAGGGGGATAGTTCGACTCCTGTGTCGTACACCTCGCTTTGACTTTTCTTCCGCGCTAGCCGTTTCATGTTTGTGATAATCCTATCGTTTCATTACTGCAACGGCACAGGCGTCGGCCGTGTCGGGTCACATCTGCTGCGACTTGCGTCACCAAGCTCTTGACAAAACACGACATCGAGGCACAGTATAATACACAGCAGCAGAGTTGAGGAAGAGTTTCGAGTCGATGGACTGTTTGTTAATACCGGGGTTAGTACGTTGGCTGCATTCTATAGGCCAGAATATCGACCGCCTATAGCCATCTTTCACAGGGGCTGCTTGATCTGGCGAATGAGCGACAACAATACAGCTCAGCGCGGTATCGTTCCCGTCAAAAAACCCACAACCCCGGCGCAGGCTGTGCCGACAGAGGATGACGTGGGTCAGGATCAAGTTCGCTTACTATAAACGCTGGTTCGAGAGTAAAAGATTGTGGATGGATGGATGGATGGATGGACGGACAGATGGACGGACAGACGGACGGACGGACGGATGGATGGGTGGATGGAGCGTCCCTTTTGGAACGGCGCGGTGGGTTGCGCCACCAAGCTCTTGTTATTCTATTACCTACTGTCCTACCAATCCCCCCCCCCCCCCCAAAAAAAAAAAAAAACAGTAACAAGTTCCCTCATCAAACTTTCCGAACCCCTATTGGGAACTTAGTTTTTGTACGCGGCGGCCGCATTTCGATGGAGGCGAAATGCAAAAACGCCCGTTTGCTTGCGTTGTAATGCACGTTAAAGAACACCAGGTGGTCAAAATTAATCCGGAGCCCTCCACTACGGCGTGCCTCATAATCAGAACTGGTTTTGGCACGTAAAACCCCAGAAAGAAGAAGTTTTTGTACGCTTCCGCTGCTTGTCGTTTCCCTACTTTTCTTCCACCAATCTTCCAATCGCCTCTTACTAATCTCTGAGTAGAACTTGTTGCTGGACGAGTTGGTTGAGATCTGAGGAATACAGTGTTGGGCTAACAGGAAACAACGACTTAGATAGAAAAGCAGGAAACGATAGGTCGGGCGCTGACCTATCGCCTCTTGCTAATCTCTGAGTAGAAGTTGTTGCTGGGCGAGTTGGTACAGTGTTGGGCTAACAGGAAACAAAGACTTAGATAGAAAAGCAGGAAACGATAGGTCGGGCACCCGATAGGTCAGCGCCCGACCAATCGTTCGCTATATTTTTCTGTCTAACTAAGTCATTGTTTCCTGTTTGCGCAACTATGTGTTCCTCAGATCTCAACTCAGCGCCCGACCTACCGTTTCCTACTTTTCTTTCCAAGTCTTTGTTCCTGTTAGCGCGACTAATCTCTATTGCGGACATGTTTACTTCCCCCCTGCTCTCGTTGAACCCAAGGGCTTCAAGGAGGCCAGGGGTGCCTAAATCAATCGCTGGGCAGTTATCTTCACACTCTAATAAAACATGCTCCATCGTTTCCCTAGCTTTACCGCAGCAAGCACATGCTGTGGTCTACAGCTCAGCAGAGCGACGGTGTGAGCAAGTGCAAACTGCCGCTCACGGTTGTTCCTCGGCGGCGGTCTTGTCCTGCAGGAGGGCCGCGGTCGCAGGGTGCCTCCTGTTGCGCAGCCGCTCGCCGTGCTTCCACCGGTGCAGGATGTCCCACTTCCAGGGAACGGACAACGTGGCCACGGCGTCCTCCACTGCGCACACGAGGTGTTGTAGGTGCCCGTGTTAATTATAACGTTGATCTTAGCAAACTCGACAGCGTGCATCATTTTTAAGTTTTATGGAATCTTTAGAAATTGCCTGTGGCAGAAGGTAGGATAATTCTTGTCCTTGAGCTGAATTACTCGAAGAGGCGTACATTACCAGCACGAGAAATCGAAACACATATTCAACACGGAGCCATATACCTCCGGAAATTGTAACCTAGCCGTAAAAAGAAACGTTTATGGTGGGCGTATGCATGCCGGAGCTTACTGCCCCAAAAATTTGGAATAGTCTACCGTATGACCTAAAACTTGCCAACAGCTTTCCCACTGCAATAAAAAATCACTACCTTAAGATGAACGACACACTTTGAGTTCACGCTTACAGTTGATATTATATGCATGTAATCCCATACCTATACCCATATTTTGTTGGTGATGTGATATTACTTTGCGATGTAATATGATATTATGCATTCTCTGTGATCTATGTGGTGTGATATTATGCATTGTTTGTGATCTGAGGGATGGGATATTATTTGTGGTCTTTGTGATGTGATAGCTTACATTCAATTTACGTTGCTATAATCCTTGTATAAGTTCTACGCGCTCCTGTTAGATTTATTAGTTTTTTAGTTTGCGCAATTTTATTACTTCCGGCAATTGGTACTCTAAGGAGTGTTTAGAGTGACTATTAGCTTTTTTTGCAGGTTTACTGTAAACTTCTGTGTATTAACGTCTCTAATTTTGACAAATGTTTGCCTGCAATTCATATATCTTTCTCCATTGTACCCTCTACCAGCCGCTGGCTATGGGTCCAAACAATGTTTTGCATACATTCTGTAGTTCAACAAAGAACAATAAGAGAAAGAAAGGGAATAAAGGAACTAATTAACAAAAATCACTAATTAACTTCTTAATTACTTTACGGCATATATTGCAATTTACGAATTGTAGCCGGTGAGCTTGCAAGACGTATGCTATAACATGCACATATCGCGACGAGATTGACATGACAACGGGTGTCACTTGAAACGAATTTCCAGAATGACACCAGTTTCAAAATATGACTTCCTATAGTGTGGAACGAAATACATGGGCGTTCCAGTTACTTTCGTGCTTCACTGCATAAAAGAGCGTTTTGTTAAAAAAAAGTAAGTGGGACAGCAGTGCATTTTTACGGCAAGTTTGATGGCGCATATCTCCAAACTGGCGTCATTCTGTAAACTCATTCCAAGTGGATACACCTTGCAAACTAACGGGCTACAATTCGTAAATTTCGATGTGCCGTAAAGTAATTAATTCAAAAGATAATTAGTGATTTTTTGTTAATTAGTTCAATATGTGTTTGTATTTTGCGTGCAAGTAATGTCCGCCTCTCTGAATAATCCAGCTCAAGGACTACAATTATGTTATCTGCAACGTTTTGAAAAATTGAAAATTTACAGTTTTGAAAAATTCCTTAATACTTAAAAATGATCATCCTGTATAGTATACCTATAACCGCGTCCATGCTATAACATGTTCATATCGCGACGAGATTGACATGACACGAAGCCAACCTAAAGGAGAAATAGTCGAAATAGACAACTGCCACTCAAGTCATTGCATGCGAAAGCGAACACCGCAATGCCGATATATAAATCATCACCATGATACCTTCACCACAGGGTGTTTGTTGTAAATGTACACGCATTTTCAATCATCGTAGACAGCATATTTACAATCTGCAAGGAACTATAGGCTCCGGCTTGCTCGAAGTGCGCTAAACGGCTTTCCACGGACGCTGAACGCGAGTAAGCGCTTCCGTGATGAACAGTTTAAGTGGATAAACAAAAATGTTCCGGTACGAAGTAGAACCTGTTTTACTTCGAAACATACTCTATGCAGAACTTTATCGGTGGCCAAAGTAATCAATATAGGCGATTGTAAGAGAGGCAAATAAATTAAAGAGGGGGGGGGGGGGGGACGAGCAAATGAGTCTTACCTGAGTGCTCTGACAAGCTTGATCGCACGCACATCATCGGGACGCGACCATCCTATCACAAGCAACGATTACTAACACACGAGGCATCAGCCACCTAACTAACATTCGGCGCAGTGCACGACGTCTATTACGTACCGAACAGCATGTCGTCGGGAAATCTGTGACCCATGGTTCGACATGTGGACTTGACCGTATACACACAGGCGACACAGAAATGAAACGGTGTCGCAGTATGCACTATGACCCGTTCCGACACACGACCAGTTGGTTGTCCGTTGTTGCTCGGTGGCGCGCACACAAGCACGCCAAGCGCGTCAGTCGCGCCCACTTCGCTATCGACTAGCGGCAGGAGCGGGAGCGACGATAAGGCCGCGCCGAATTATCTAATCTTCGGCGTCTGTTTAATTGTCTCTCAGTCGAGAGCAGGCGATCATCCGAACGGCTCCTTAGATCTCATGCGCCCCGCGCACTGTGCAACCACGCCAACTATCCTAGATCGAGTTCATTAGTGGACATTCGACAAGTATAGAGTAAACGTTGTACGGTATTAGTATAGTTATGTAAGGTTTTATGGCGCAAAAGCAACTGAGGCTATGATGCGCCAGTATTAGTATCACGTAGCACTCGGGTATATAGTGACGGTCAGTCCCTTGACCAAGAGCGCCCGTCCGAAACGGCTATTCACGAAAGGTTATGATGGATTGCGGACTCCACGGTGCCACAGTCCAAAAGCGTTTTGCGATACCGGTGCGCCTTTCCAGTGCCGATAAGCGCGACTTCGGCAGTCGGACGCTTATAGCGTATCGCTCGCGCGCCCGGAAACTGTTGACTACACAAATCTGCCATCGCAAACTCTGCTCCCGACTTTTCCTCTACTTGTATATCCTTTATATGTTTCCTTAGCTCTGTCCCTGGCCCACCAACAGCCGAGAACTTGGTGGCGAGCCAATAGCATGCAGTCCTAGTTTCATAGCATAGTAGTAGTGCTACTTCTCTGTAGTAGTAGTAGTAGTAGTAGTAGTAGTAGTAGTAGTAGTAGTAGTAGTAGTAGTAGTAGTAGTAGTAGTAGTAGTAGTAGTAGTAGCAGTAGGTAGCAGTAGTAGTTAGTAGTACTAGCTAGCAGTAGTAGCAGTAGCAGTAGTAGTAGTAGTAGTAGTAGTAGTAGTAGTAGTAGTAGTAGTAGTAGTAGTAGTAGTAGTAGTAGTAGTAGTAGTAGTAGTAGTACGTACGTACCTTAATGGTAATGGGGCACATAACCACTTTGAGGGTTTTTTCAACAGTTGAGCAAAACAAGTTATAGAATGAAACGGAAAAAAAAAGAACACGTGCACATACACAAGCGGAGAGAAATTTCGCCACATTAGAGTATATATACGTATCATTACTTCATTTTCTGATGACATAGAAGATGCCTGTACATATATATAATTTCTCACAAGCAGTTTCAATTTACGACAGATGCTACACCTTCGATGCAAATTACTCGTTCACGCTCTGTCGCGTCCATCTTGAAGAACATTCCATCTTCCAGCACCGCGCGAGCCTCCTCTTGTGCCGCGCCTTCTCCGTCTTCTTTTACCCGCGAAATATTTAATAGCGCATGCGCCTCGTGTACATGCATTGTCTATCAGCCAACCTCTCTTCCATGTTGCCGTGTTAAATGCCCTTTAGTACAAAGTACTGTCTTCAGCACTCAGTGGTTAGCGTATCCGGATGCGAGCGTGTATTACACGCAGACAGCAAGGTCAGCGCTTCGAATACCGCTGCTGAAAAAAAAACTGTGTACTTTGTGCGCGCGCCTGACGAACGTGTTCACGTGATGTAGAGTATAGGCACTCAGACACATTCGTCCAAGAAATCTTCCAATTTGCGAATAACGCCGCGAAAGTAATGACATTCCTCTGCAGTATATCGATTTCACACAAATACTGTCCGTGCACGCATGCGCATTCTCGTCGCAAGCCATGCGCGCCACTATACCATGATCCATTTCGCTGCCCGACGGTGAACGTAGCTCGAGATTCCTGAAGAACATTTTTGGGTGACTTTTTAAAGCGTTGCGAAGAAAGCACTTGACTGTTGTCGCAAAATTCGGTGCGTCAGATTACGGCACGATGTTTCCCACCAGCCGAATAAACAAGCGCGCGCCTGGCTAAGGCCTCCAGGGAGACGACTCGAGAGTTTTAAGTCCCCTCGATCCGAACCGCTACATTTACGCGTGCACACATTCGAGTGGCTCGAGATAAGTCGGCTCTCGTTTGAGGCACGTTCCAGACTGGGTACACACTCTTGCAGCTGCACTACGTGCCAGTTCTTACGTCTTGGAGACGCCGAGAAGGCACTGGTAGCGGCCAATCCACTTAGCCTAGCTGGCCATGCTGGCTTAGCAGATACGGCGCGCGGCGCCACATGAGAGGAGAAAGAAACACAAGGCTGTGGACTGTGCCCAGTAGATGTTCCTCCCTTCTACGTATTTCACCGGGCTATACCGATTGAACACGCCTGCATCCATTTGCCTACATATGCAAGATATGTTGGCAAGATGAGCAAGACACTTTTGGCGATCCCATCATGCCGTACAAGAGACGTTTTCCATACGTTCTCACAAGCTTTCCAAAACGTCCTGTTAGGGGGTGTGCGAATAGTGATTTTTGAGACCGAACCGAATACGAATCGAATAGTGCTAGAAGCGAAGCGAATCGAATCGAATATCGAATACTTTTCGAATAATTTTCGAATAATGAACAGCCGTTATCACAAAGTTCGCATCGTAGAATTAAAGTTAGCAAGTTTCTTTTATTGCATAGCACGTTATGAAGCGTTGCTTATTAAAAGCAGAAATGGAGCATTAGGATCAAACAAGTAGTTTCTTCGCATGCACGGGACTCTTCATTAGAGAGCGCGAATGGTCCCTGTAAAACCTGTAAAGTATGGCTACCTATGTGACGTAGCCTGCTCCACTACGCAATATATCATGTTTTATGTCTATATATGGCCGTGGGGATACTTACCGAACTTACTTAAGAATGGTAATTTGGAAGCGCATAAAAACATGGACACGAGAAGAAACGAAGACGAAGACAAGCGCTTGTCTTCGTCTTCGTTTCTTCTCGTGTCCATGTTTTTATGCGCTTCCAAATTACCATTCCATGATGACAGACCAACAAGCCCACATCGCCACTCTCGTCGATTACTTAAGAACTTACCGTACTTTTGCTCAAAGTTTATGTTTAATTGTGTGCCGCTGAAGTTTCGAAATATTCGAAAAGTATCCGAAAAATATTCGCAATTACGAATAGTGAATATTCGATTCGAAGACCGAATCAAATAGGACGCTATTCGATTCATTATTCGAAAGTTTCGAATTGTTGCACACCCCTACGTCTTGCGCTCATCTCGTGCTTATCTTGTGTGAACTTTGTCGGCCGTCTAAACAGAATTTGTAGCGGGTGTCAAGTCCGGCTAATTCACCGACAAATTTCCTGTGAGCCATCTCGTAGACGTTTTATAAACACGTATATTGCAACAAATTATGCAAGTCTAAAAGAAAAAGGATACAGCGCGAGCCGACGAGGACACAAACGAGAGCATTTCATTAATTTATTCATGGCCACACTGGAGGTACGAGTGACGCCTTAGTGGAGGGCTCCGGATTAACTTTGACTACGTGAGGTTATTCAACGCAGAGACGAGATGAGAAGCCCACAACGTAGAAAAAAGTCAACGAAAGAGACAGTTTTTATCCACCCAACTGCAGCACGGAGATATACAACGGAAACCCAACACGGGTTTCACGGAAAAAAACAAGAAAAAAGAAAAAGAAAGAAAGAACTTTGTAGTTGAAGAAAAATTCGTCCTCGTCCGGGGATCGAACTTTGGAGCAACACTTTTTAGATGCGGTCGCCACATTGTGAGCAAAGGTGGCGCAAAGATCGATAATTGTCGCCTCTTTCGCCGTCCTTAGTTCAAGTTCGCGCAGTCAAACGTCATGGTTCTACACCATTATTCTACTTCATTTACCCTTTTGGCTGTATATAGCTCAGACCACCGAACGTTCTCTTTTTTTTTTCTTATATAACTCTATTGATTGTTTACTGCTTTTTTGTAATTAGGCAATAATTCAATCTAACGGTTGCGTTTGCGGATAAAATTCGAGTCCTTGGTGCTAGCCTAACGGCGGGAACTACAGGTACGTAGCTGTCGTGATATATAAAGTTCAAGTTTCTGATCAGGGGCACATTCGTGCTTGCCTGACCAGTCGATCATTATTTTACATGACCAATCTATCATTAAACATTTTAGATGTCTGTACGGTAATCCAGCCTGGTACCATAAGCAGTTATCGGGGCGATCGCTCACGAAGTCACTGAACACGCTTTCGAGATAAAATTCGCCTCTTTACGAGTTCAAAATAAATGAAAATTGGCGCGATAATTGATGACGAAACGCCACTGCCTCTGAATCTACGGTGACCATTCAAGGAGCCGTCCTCTGGTGCTATAACCAACACGCGGCTGCGCCGGTATCAGCGCCAAACAGAATTATTGCGCGATTCAGAAAGTGAGGATCGCAATCTCTGACGTGGTATTGGCGCCCTTGGGATATAGAGTGTCACACAGGCATATCGAGGACAATGTCCCACGGGCGATGGCAAGGGCTCCGGAACAAGTTTCAACCAGCGACCCATGCATATATAGTGTATATAAGCTGACGAAAGCCGCTGCCAATCGGGCGACCAGCGAGGGTCGGTCTCGTGGATTTACGCAGTCGCGATATGCGGCGTTACCTCGCGAACGATCGCATATCGCGCTCGCCGATCCACGGAGGCGCGTGGACTTGCCGCCAACAGCGTCTGTGAAGACCAACAACAACCGAAGTGACGTACGGAATATCCCGCACTCGTCTCACGTGCCAGCTTTTGCTCTTATCGACAAATCTCGTCTTTTTGACACACCCGACAAGCATGCAGACCCTCTTGCACCTTGCACCGTAGCCATCTTCCCGATCCTCTGGACACTCACTGTGTTGAGTGCACGCAGGAGAGAAGACAGAGAATAGGGGGATGGAGGAGGGGGTTTGCGCAAGGACCGATAGTGGCGTCACGTATTGCTCCGATTGTTTGCTGTACCGGCCCAACAATTCAACCGCGCTCTGTTTGGCGGTATCTGTCTTGGGGGTTGGCTGCTATACCCCAAGTTTGCAGATATGCGCTTGCGTCTCGAAGATTGGTCCATATTGGCTCCTCCAAGATGTTTCTCCTCGATTTCGATCAAGGGCAACTGCGTAGGAAGGAAGAGTGTTGCCTCCTGGGGGAAAAAAACCCCTCAACCGTCTCGAGTGCGGTGGTATCAGAGAAAAGACGCGACGCAATAAGAAGCAATACGTGCCTGGAGCGCTGTACTTATAAGTGTTATAAATCCGGCGTTTGGTGGCGTGTACTGCCGCTTCTTCTTGTGTGGAGTTCTTTCGTTGGTTTCACCGCGGTTTTGGCTACACGCCAACTCGATGAGGAACGAAATCACATGAAGATGACAGTTGAGAGAGACAGAAAGAGAAGACCCAGAAGAACGGAATATAAGTTTAAAAAATTTAATTATGGAGTCATACGTGCCAAAACCACGATCTGATTATGAGGTACACCGTAGTGGGGGACTCCTGAATCTTGGACCACCTGGGTTCTTTAACCTAAATCGAAGTACACGTGTGTTTTCGCATTTCGCACCCATCGAAATGGGGCCGCCGTGGCTGGGATCCGATCCCGCGACCTCGTGCTCAACAGCCTAACACCATAGCCACTAAGCAACCACGGCGGGTTGGAAGTTAAAGGGACGTTAAAAGAAAATATAAGATTGACGTAGATTCATAGACTACACGCCCGGAATTTCTAATAATATCAGTCTTAAGTAAACCAGAATTGACAAAAGAAAGCGAGACAGATGGCGACGCCACAATTAAGTTCCCACACTGAGAGAGCTCTCTGTCGTCAAGTATTTTCGGAGCCTCTCCACGAATATAGTTAACATTTTTGCCAACCGAGGCCGTTACAGTGTGTTCAACGCATTACAATGTGTAAGCAATGACTCAAAACAAGGAAGCTTTAGGAACTCTTCTAACATAAAAAAGAACCCCGACGCAACGACGAAAATTTTTTACAAAATCCGCGATATCCCAATTACGTCATCAGCTCCGCTCTGTGGCCGCGAAATTCAATAACGCGATCTTGAACCATCGCTTCCTTCTTCCGCTGGTGAGTGGAAAAATCGCAAAGGCTTTAGAAGAATACTCCACCGTTCTCAGCTACTTATTTAGTGCTTATTTTCAGTGTTCTTTTTTCCCTTTTTTTAACCAGATGAGAGTATTCAATTTGCATTTGCTATCCCACAGAAGAGGCGGTAAAAGGCAAGACAGGGACTGCAGTAAAAGTACAACACGCGCGTGTTGCAGTGCGTGATTAAAGATACACATAATATTAATACTAAATCAATTCAGGCTAGTTAAGTATTCTTTAAAAATATTTCTATCGTCAGTTTCGCAGTAACAGGCTGATTACTAAAAGTGATAGCGAAGACCAAAGTATCACTCTTGAATTTCGCGCCCAAACTCGAAGCACGGTATACGTCAGTGTTACCGTCACGAAATTCAAGGTATTTTCTCGTATTTGAGCCGTTGTGGCGCTTTACGACTTCTCGAAACTTGGTGTTTCGCCATGACGCCGTGACGTCAGGCGTTTTGACAGCGTCTCCTCAGGCCTAGATAATTGTTTATCGGTAAAAATAGACGACATCGCATTCTAAAGAGGCCAAAGACTGGACTTATCGATTTTAGAGAAGTCTTACTGCCGCCAAGACGACCCAAATAGAATAATGTGACGTCACAGAGACGTATACCGGCGCGGCTGTTTCGGTGCAAATTAAAAAGAAAAAAAAAAAAACGAAGAAAACGAATGAAAAAGAAGAAACGAAAAACCATTTGATCTTTATAATCCATACCTACTACCAGGAAATTATCCTAACTATAGCTTTGAAAGAATACTTCATAATACTTTAGCAGACTAAAGTGATTGAGGGTTACTCTTCAGCATCCTTTCATTAACGTTCCGACGGTGGTTACTTCAATAAAGTCGCGCTCGCTCTAGCAGACCCTCTCAAGTGTCGCAGTCACGGAGAGCAACGGCCGATACTGTGCGTCGTGGCCTACTACATTTCGGTGAGATTTATGCACACGGCCGAGATAAGATGATGCGCAGCATACGCCGCATTTCCTAGTATGTCAAGTTTTCTCCCTTTCTGGGAACTGGAGGTACAGCGCTCAGCGACTGAAACGCGATACTAAGACGGTATGGCGACCGGCGCTTTTGGCGCCACTGCAGGTGAGCGCCAAAATCTCCAGCTGGGTAATCGCTAATGTAGTCACGATGCGTCAAAAAGACTCTCGCTGTCATGTGACACAAAAAATGAATCAGCTCAATGTCCCCAGCGCCCACCGCTGGCGCAAAAAAAGTGCCGGCCGCCATGATGTCCGAGTATATAGCGTTTCAATCGCTGAGCACTGAACATTCACGTGTTCTCTCCAGGTGCTTATAGCTGCTTTATGACGCGATAAACGGTAGCCATTCTAGTCGCTTACGACATGAGAACGAGATAGAGATAGGGAGAAAGCTATTTATTTAACATCCGTCGTAAAAATCTTAGCCTTCATGCTACTCTGCAAAGAAGAGGGAGAGGGGAGAGACAGGCCATAGAAGAAAATGATGCGAACAAAGAAACAAACACAAGCAAGCAAGTAAGCTTGCCGCAAGCAAGTGAGAGAGCAATCAAATGAAAGGAAAAGTAACAGCTAGACTTGATATCTTGATTTCACTGCTGGCTTTTTTGTGAAATACGTTCGAGTCCGAGTGACAGCTAAATTTTCGTAAAGCAGCGAATTCACTCAAACTAATCAAACAAGAAATCAAGCCAGAGATACGACGACTGTTTACTGAAAACGGAGACTCTATTTTGGGCTGCGCGTTCTTTGAGTTCCTTATTATTTTGTGATTTAGATAGGATATCGCTCTCACGCATACGGAATGAATTAAACTCTCGTATTTTCTTTATAATAAGCTTCACCGTATAATACATTTCTTCGTTCAAGTTGTGTTATGGTCAGCGCGATTGGGCGTTTTGTTAAAGTAATATCAGAATCTGACACTTTTTTAGTTATCTTTGAAATGATTAAGTTACCCATGAAATACTCCGCATCACATAATTTTGTTTTCAGGTAAACGAAGAAAAAATGTTCCTTGGTCTCGCGCTTTTTCAATATTTCCAGTTTTTCTACATTTTATTATGTTCGCATGGCATGCATGGCCTTACAAATAAGCTCTTTCAATATCATCTGTACGGCAGGCACAATGTCATCTATTCACCGCCGCTCCCATTCCCCAATGCGGGCGCAATATACAGGGTGTTTCAGCGAACACTTTCAAAATTTATTTAAGGTTGCCTGCGGCAGAAAGCACAATTCTAGTTCATAAGCTGGTCTACTCGAAAAGGCGAACGTTAGTTTCACGAGAAATTGAAATGCATAATCGAATAATTAACAGAAATCCACTAATTAAGTCTTTAACTAATTACCTGATGGCCGATATTGCAATTTACACATTGTAGCCGTGGAGTTCGCCAGGCGGATCCACTTGGAACGAATTCTCGGGATGACAGCAGTTTCGAGATATTAAATCCCAAACTTTGCGGAGAAATGCATTGGCGTTCCAGTTAGGTTCTTAACAAAACGTCGCTTTAAGCATTGAAGCACAAAATTAACTGGAACGCCAATGCATTTCTCCGCAAAGTTCGGGAATTAATATCTCGAAACTGGTGTCATCCTGAGAATTAATTCTAAGTGGATCCGCCTTGCGAACTCCACGGCTACAATTTGTAAATTGCAATATGGGCCATCAGGTAACTAATTAAGAACCTAATTAGTGATTTTTGTTAATTAATCAATTAATCATTTCAATGTTTTGTGCAAATAATGTCCGCCTCTTCGAGTAGACCACCTCATTAACTAGAATTGGACTATCTGCCTCAGGCAATCTTAAATAAATTTTGAAAGTTCGCTGAAACACCCTGTATATCGATCGACTTACTCCCTCGATTAAGCAGATGCGAAGCGAAGCGATTAGACGGCCTGTTGGTTCCAGGAAATATACCGCCCTCGTAATGAACGTCGACAGTCAGGCAAGTTAGTGTGATACCTGCAATGATAAAATAGCTAAATGAGACGACGCTCCTGTAATCAGTCGGAGATAGCTGACCTGAACGGTCTGCTGTCGCCTACGCCAGAAGCGTTGTACTTCAGAGTAGGAACTCAGTGCTTAACAGCTATTGTTCATCCGTTCCGTTTTACTTTTTTTTCTTCTTTTTTTTCAACGCGTTATCTCTGCTGTGGCAGCTGTTCAGGGTTTTCTGTATTACATATGTAGAGAACCTGAACGTTACAGGGAATGAAATAGCTCGGTCCTCACCCTTCCTCGAGGAGGTACCAACCTCTCCATTCCCTTTTAATTTTGCACAAATTGAACTTTTATCCTAAGTTTCTCTCTTTCTCCTTGATGCGCCCTTAAAGAAACACTAAAGAGAAAAAGATATTTCGGCTTTATTATTAAGCTACTGTTCTAAAATAAAAAAAAACTTTTTTTTTTTGTGAGACAAGAATCGGTAAGTCAGAAGATCGAGACACCAGAAGAAGAGACTGCAGCTGGTGGCGACGCCGTCTTCAAGTTTCCGCACCAGTCCGCCATGACGTCATGTATTTCGACGGCATCTCTTCGAGCCTAGTTAATTTGTTACCGATAAAGATGGACGAGATTGTGCTCTAAAGCAGCCAAGGACTGAACATATAGCAAGCTTTTTCCAAGAACTTTAACCGAACCACAACGACTGAAACACGTGAACATAATCTGAAATCTATGACGTTATACACTGACGTACCGGCACGGCGTTTTCGGCGCGAAATTATATATATAAAAAATTTTGAATTCGTCATCTTCGTTTTTTTGTGATAATCAACCTATGTTAGGTTGGTTATTGAAACATTGGTTATCAACCTATAATACGTTGATTATCATGAAACTTTATGAAAACAACGCTTCGAAAGAATAACGTTATCTATCTGAACTGATCTAGTGATTATCTTTAGTGTCCTTTTGAGTTTAATCTCGATGTTTTCTGAAAGTGTTCGAAGAAGCGCAATTAGGCACGGCGGTACAAGGCTAATGATGACAGGTTGTGTAGTGCAATACACAAGATAGAAACGGGAAGAGAGCGGCAAAAATACTGCAGTCTCTCGTACTCGTACCAAAAGTAAGTTAAAGAAACGCACTTTGTTCTGTGAAACGTTGCGCGAAGAAGATTCAGCGATATCAGTTATGTGTCGCGTCACGCGGCAATATCCGGTGTGTGACACACAAAGGTAATCGACGCCCGAAGACACGCTTCGACACGTCGCTAAGCATTGGATTGCGTAGGCACGTTACAGACACGTAGAAAGCACATAGAAACGAAAACAAGTATTCTTGTCGAAACGTTGCTTCAGGCTGAGGCTATACCTTTGTTCGCGCACTGTTGACAACTTCAAGTCCGTTTTAACGCTATTTGCATTCTTTAGGAACTTCACGCATTTTGTGCTGTGTGTGTGTGTGTGTGTGTGTCCTTGATCCTTATATAAAACATATCATCAGCAATTACTCCCTAACCATAACATAGATTGCTAACAACATTAAAGTCACCAATCATCTCTCAAGGATGGATGCACCGGATTTTTTTTCCCCCGTGAGCCCGTTGCCTTCGCTATCGCTCATGAGTGCTTTTTAAGCGCATGCGTTTCACGCAAGGCATCCCAGTTACTGAGCTCCACAAAACAACCGCCTAGAGCTCCTCCCTTTCAAGCCGATTATAAACTCTCTATTGGAATGTTGCACGCGAGGTCGGCTTGACCGGAAGGCTATAGGCTATATACGTACATGTTGTCTCGACTCTTGGGCACAGCGACCGGAAGGTTTGCGCTGCCATCCAAAGTTAGTTCTTTTAGGGTCAATACGACTTGAACACTAAACTTAAAGTTTTATTTTCTGTCCACCAAATTGTGTACGATTACCTTTATTTTATGTTTTCATTTAATCCCGCCTTTTCCTAAAAAATAATTGCATCCAATCTATCTCTTCTGATGCTACCCTACCTTGTACTCCACTTTGGTTTGAATCCTTTTTATATTTCTCATTTTTATTTTGAACTACATGGTTCTCGGTCGATCCCCTAAAGTGGATATGTGCGCTCCAAGGCACTACAGTTTTTAAACATGCTAGAATAAAAACTGCAGGCCATGGTATCTGGATCTAGGCAATGGACAGCCAATCAATCCCGCGAAGAAGCACTGACGTAAAGGCGTCATCAAACTCACGAAGGTGAGACAACGAGATCGCTTCTTAAGTTGTTCTATATATTTTCTCTTACACGATCTCAGCGCACGTCTTCTAAGTTTGCACACTTCCCGTTCCCAACTTATGAATTGAAACCTTTCGTTATACGTGAGGCTGTAGCAAGATTTTCGTTGCCGACAGATTGGAGAACGTGGATACATTTCAAAATGAAAAATCAACAAATCAAAATGAGAACGAGAAGGAAATTCAGCGTGTAGCCTAACCTGCGCTCAACTGAGCGACTCGGGTTGTAAACACGACACGATAGTACACGAATTTGCGTCTAGCCTGCGCTCTTGTGGAGAACGAAATCCCACACCAGCCAGACATGTGAACCGCCATTTGTGAAAAGTATGCAAACAGGCTTCCGCATGCGAGTTCCATTAATGACGTTGGATACATATAAAGCACTAAGGCGGCACCGACCGGTTTTCAAACAAACGTGACCGCCATTCACACATATGCGCTTTTTTTTTTATTTCTTTCACTCTACCGTATCTGAAACAGGCGATTATATGGAGAACGACCAGAAAGTGATCAGCGCACGTGTGATGGGTTAAGCATTGCAGTCGAGATTCAAATTCCCACTTACTTGCTTGCTGTTGCTTGATTGATTGACTGGCTGATTGGTTGTGGATTGGAAATGGTGGCAATTACAGTACGCTGCCAAATTTTCCACAACATTAAACTGTTGTATGAATAAAAAAATATGACAGGTGAAGCGAAACCTTTTAGCTATTGCTAACAGGTCCCACGCTACATTGCGACTTTTCTCGCACTTACTGACAAATTTAAGTACACAGCTTTTTCTTGCGCACATGCAGTTGAACGTTGGAACTTAGTAACATTCGCTCGTTGCCTTTATTCCAGTTCTTACAAACCATCGAAGACGCTTAATGCTATTATAGCACATATATTCACACGCCTTTTTTTTTTTCTTTTTTTCCCTTCTTCCCGTGTTTCTTTCTTTCTTTTTTTTATTTTGCTGTAACTGCCAGCTTGGTGTGGCACTTCTTACTCGATATCTCATAGTTACTGCTCTACACTAGGTAGTCGGTACTGTTCGCACGTTTTCATGAATTCTCGTTATGCTCACAACACACGTAATCACATTTTATTCGTTGTTTACACGCTCCTGGCATAGCTCATGTGGACTGCAGTATGAACAAACAAACAAACAAACAAACAAACAAACAAACAAACAAACAAACAAACAAACAAACAAACAAACAAACAACAAACAAACAAACAAAATAATAAATAAATAAGTCCACTACCAAACGCGGGGAAGTCATTTCCAATCAAAATAAGAAAGAAAAAAAAACGTAGGTATATCATGTTTCACATAGCGTCAGATATAGACCACAGAAAACAGTCTTCCAGCATTCGCAGACACTTTTATAGACATCTTGTGCTGCATCTATATCGATGAACGTGCACTGGTGAAGCACACTAACACACACACACAAGAGAGAGCCCGCGAAGGCAACAACGAAGGGGAAAAATACGCTAGAGCCACTTGGAAAGAGAAGAAACCAAAAATAAATAAATAAATAAATAAATAAATAAATAAATAAATAAATAAATAAATAAATAAATAAATAAATAAATAAATAAATAAATAAATAAATAAATAAATAAATAAATAAATAAATAAAGCGTGGCCACCCATTCAACGGCTTGCGATCGAGTACACGATCGTTCACACTATCTGTCGGTGCATATCCATTGATTGTAGCATCAAGCATTGCTTTCATTCAAATACCCATTGCTGTTTACGAACTTGAATTTGCACGGTTAGTTCTCTGAGTACAGGAATACACTACGCGGCGTCTATGCATTAGTTTGCCGACTTGACGTACAGTGTACTTTCGGACGTGTCATTAAATTATTATAATACCTAGAGCGGACGAGAAATCTTATTTACGAACGTGGTCGTATATGAAAATGCAGCAGGATAGCTCTTTCAGTTATCGTCACTGCGCTCGCGTTGCGCACATTTTTTTTTTTTTTTTTTAATGTCACATCCTGCGTTCTATCGAACGTATACTATGACTCCCTGCTATGGTCTTTTGTATAGAGAGACTGGCAATACTGAAAATAAATAAATAATAAAATAAAATCAAACGAAACAAGAACAGCTTTCGCTCCGCTCGATCAAAACGTGGTCCCCAGAAAAAAAAAAGCGACTCACTCTTCGTCGTCGACGACACCGGCGCGCCGACTCCGCCGCCTCGCAGCAGCGCCAGGATGGAAGCGTCGCGGGTGCCAACAAAGTAATCCAACAAGTCGTGCCCGGGCAGGTATCCGCGGGCCCAATCGAACACGCTGGTAGCGGCGACCCAAATGATCCAGGCGCCGGCGATCATCAAAGTATACTTGCTCCGATCGCGAGCAACACCGGAGGCAGCGATGGCATTCGACACGCCGGCGGCGCCAACGATGCCCCTCGTTAGGAGGTGGGGGGAGGAGGCGGATGGGGGGGGGGGGGGGGGGGGGGGTTCTGCTACGCTTACAGGACCACTAAAAGAAGTGGCAGGGGCAGCCGATAACGACGATAGTAGAACGGAATCGCAGTGTGAGACACTCCGCGACGCGCCGGCGATACGGAGCGCGGCGCGGACTTCGAGTGCAAGCCGAGTGCATGAGGTTAGAGTATGCACACACTTGTAGACTACTACTCCGCGATAGAAAAGCTCTTGTTGGGACGGGTTTGGTTATAAACCATTGTTTGCCACGTAACCGATCCCAAAGAAAGCAAGAAGGCAAGCAAGCAAGCGCACGGAAGAGACATTGTGCACGTGGGATAGATGCGCGACGTCAGTACACAAGGGCAAATAAACATAACATTGGAGCAAAAGTAGGGAAAATTTTCACCCCCGCGGGCATAGTATAGACATAAAACATGAGAACTTGGGTATAGTGCAGCAGACTACGTTACTCAGGTAGATAGCCATACTTTACAGGCTGTACAGCGATCATTCGCACTCTCTGAAGAGCCAGCCATGTGCATGCGAAGAAACTAACTTGATTGCTCCTAATGCTTTATTTGTGCTTTTAATAACCAACGCTCCATTACGTACTATGTAATGACAGAAACTTGCTAACTGGAGTCTTCACTGGCAGGTAGGTAATTGCTACGGTGCAAAACGCTGTGCAGAATATAATCAGTGATGACAATTATTTAACCGCTTCACGAAACCTTCGCTTTTCAGATTCCTACATGAAGGTTAGATCAGCATATATATATATATATATATATATATATATATATATATATATATGTGTGTGTGTGTGTGTGTGTGTGTGTGTGAAAGCTTGAAAGTATATGAAAGCTTGATGCACATCTTAAAGAACAACTCTTTACTGTGTCGACGTTTCGGCCGGAGAACGAAGCTTTGACTGCTCTGCAAGCTGTTGGCTTATATATTGGTAAATAAGAGCACATACAGAGGAGCTGCTGCGAGCCCTGTTTGCAACGTGCAGTCTGACAATGAACGGAAAATTGAGGACCAGGAGCACAGACCAACAAAGGTACCATCGGGGCGTATGGGCCAAGCAATGGCCCTTCGGTATCAACACGTCTACGTTAAGATATTATTATTATTATTATTATTATTATTATATTATTATTATTATTATTATTATTATTATTATTATTATTATTATTACGGATTAGGAATTGAATTGAAAATTCTTAATCAGTTCTGCAGCCGTGCGTTTTTTATTATACATATGGTTAAACTAAGTTTCCGATGTACAGAATTAGAGTTGGCGCCTGAAGAGGACAGACTAGACGGGCGCTTACGAAACATGCACGTTTGAGATACACACGTGCTTGAGTATCATCCGATCCGTGCCATAAGACTGATCGTACCAAGGACACATTCAACAAGCGCAAAGCAAATCTCTATTAGGTTCCAACAGGTTCCAATAGTTGACTGGCCACCTTTCTTACGCGTCGCCCGGTAGTTTCGTCGCGCATGTGTTAACCACTTTCCAGGGAAATTCGGCCTTGTGAATGACTGCATCATTAAGCCGCTGACAATTAATGAACCTGCATATCGCAGAACCTTGACAAATTCGCAACTTATTTCAATGTACACTTTAGCTGTAGGTGCGCGTCTGACCCGTCTACATATACTGAGTCCATTATCGCGATTCCATCACATGACGGATCGCCACCGACTGAAGCTCAGCAGCCAGCCATATTCTACAAGGGAGAATCGTAGCCATGTTCACCGCCCCCCCCCCCCCCCCCTCCCGCCTCCCTCACGTGGTCTCGTAACATCTCAACAGTGACGTAGTTGGTGGATACGAGCTCGCGTCCTGTCACGATAGTTGTTAATGATGAGTACGCTATACAGCTGCAGTCTGAGCGCAGCCTAACACTTGCCCTTACGCCCATGTGGGTTATACTTGCAAGTATTTTACGCTGGCTTGCGCCGTTACTGAGAGGGTCAGTCAAGTGCAGTCGCTTGTGCCGTCACAACAGGCTCTTGCAGAATGACCAGAGCCTCTTGGGAACGCTGATATACATGGACGACGTGCTTGTATACCCGACCGCGAGTGCATTTACAGCAAGCAAGGAGGAGGCGATAGGAGTGAAGCGATACAGCTCGCAAAGCACGAGCAGCGCGCAGGGACGCTGGAGTCTTTCTCCGCTATACGGTGAAGTGCTGCAGGGCACAATGCGAAGCATCTTATGCGCCGGATTGTACAGAATGGTTGAGTCAAGTTCGTGGGCCTTTGCAGCCGCAGGCGACGTGCACGTATCACACGACGAGAGTGTTGACGCAAGGTTATAGGAGAAAGAGATAAGAGATAAGCCGTGAGGGTGCATATAAGACATCGATACCGTGTACACATGAGCGAGATATTGACAGGGAAGTGTGCGAGTGAGCTTGAACGAATGAATAGCATTGTCACATAGTGGCCGCATTCGTCCGGAAGAAGTAATCAGTTCGAGGTGTACACGTTTTGCTGAGCTTCGCGATTTGTTTATCGATTTTCTTGTTCTCAGATCTTCCGCAATGGACTCGAGAGGAGCGCAGGGGTGGAAACAGGGAAATATGAGCTGACGCGACACTTTTTGATGGAGAGGAGTATTTCGAAGGAGGGAGAAGAGAGAAACATCGAGGACTCGCGCTGAAAGAATTTCGCAGTTCAGCGTTACCAGCCAATAAATGTTGGGATAGTTTTTTACATCACAAACGTGCAGGCTAACCTTTTCAGCAAGTGAACACGTGACCTTCTACGGCTGTGCCCTCATACTCGGTATATTAAGGAAGGCTTAACTCGAGCGTATTGTTCCAGAAGACTATACCCGTTGGATAACGGACAACAAATGCGCTAACTCATTGTCTTGCGACAAATCCGCCAAATAAGTTAAAAAAAGTACTGACAAACACAGCGATCGCGTACGTAAAGTACAGCTGGAGTCCTTTCATCATACTCATCATCATTCCATCAACACCGTCATCAGCCTATTTTTATGGCCACTGCAGGACGAAGGTCTCTCCCTGCGATCTCCAATTATCCCTATTTTGCGCTATAGCTGATTCCAACTTGCGCCTGCAAATTTCCTCATTTCATGTTTTCTGCCGTCTACGACAATGAGCAAACGGCGATGGCCGATATTCTAGTTGACATTATGAGAAAGAAATGGTGCTGGGGAGGCCATTTAATGCGTAGGGTAAATAACCGGTAGGCGATAAGAGTCACGGAATGGGACGTGCCAAAGGAAGGGAAGCGCATCATTGCATAAGGGGGAGCAAAGAGCATAATACATACAATAAGGATACATTCGCAACGGGGTCAGAAAATAATATTGTTACCGAAAATAATATGTTATAGCGAAATAAGAGTTTTAATGACCGGAAACACTGGAGGAAACAACATAATACGGAGTACAAAATATGGTATGATGTCACCATTTGAAGCGCTCAATAACAATATACCACCCGGTAGTCTGCTCCAGCCATATACGCCAGTAGGCAGAAATTACTGATTAAATGCATTCATTTTACCATCTAGGCGTTGCGCAGTATACTGAGGGAAGTAAAAATCCGTCAGCATGTGAGTGTTGCAGGGAAGAGAAGTAAACTGCGTAAGTCGGGGAAATCGCAATACCCGTAATGAAAGAGGCAAGCTCCACTGATCCGGCGACGGTAGGCCAGAGGGCGGAGGATCGAGGAATGATTGATGACAGTAACACTATGATGATGATGGCACTGTGATGTACTGAATAGTACATCGGGCTGTTTTGTATGGCTTCAAGGGAACCGATTAAATAATCCTGAAGGAGACGCCAGATGGCCGAGGCGTATTCTAGTATCGTATGTTTAAATGCTATATTTGCTAGTTTAAGAACAGCTGAAGAACAAAAACGGGGCATCGATTGATAAAACGAATTTAGCAGCATGAGCAGATAGTTGGTGAGTGTGTTCTGATCAGGTGAGTGCGCTTGTGACAGTGATACCGAGGTAGCGACCCGCCGTGGTTGCTCAGTGGCTATAGTGTTAGGCTGCTGAGCACGAGGTCGTGGGATCGAATCACGGCCATGGCGGCCGCATTTCGATGGGGGCGAAATGCGAAGACACCCGTGTACTTAGAGTTAGGTGCACGTTAAAGAACCCCAGGTGGTCCAAATTTCCGGAGTCCCCCACTACGGCGTGCCTCATAATCAGATCGTGGTTTTGGCACGTAAAACCCCATAATTTAATTAATTAATTTTAACCGAGGTAGCGATACGACTCGACTTTATACAGTGGTACTGCGCTTAGTGAATACGGGAAAGAGATGGTGGAGCGTTAGGGCGTTACATGCATGAAGTTTACATTTGCACACACTGAGTTGCAGTAACCTAATCGGAGGGAAATGTTTAGAGAGCAGCTCGCCCGTTCCTGTGGCGAGCGTCGGCGTCGGCGTAACCGAGCGAACGATCACAGCGAAAGATGAAAGCGAACGCGGATCGCAGCGGGGCCGGGATGAAAGACGCGAGCAGGAAAGCGGATATGAGGGTGCAGCGGAACCACGAGGTGGAAAGCGGAGGAGGGTATGGCGAAAGCGTGAGAAGAAAAGCGTAGTGCGGGCCACGATGGCTACGAGATGGCGCCACAGGAGCGCGCCGTCGTCTGGTAGATTTGTCGGCGGTGGCTGCAGTGAATCACGCTCTCCCCCCCCTCCCCCCCCGCGCGCTGGCTGTCGTGTGGATCGTCTAACGCGAGGCGCGGTTGGCTCAGGAACTAATTAACTTTGTTCGGCTATAAAGCACCTTTATTTTTTTAACACGAAGGTGTTTTATGCCGGGGTCCACCAAGACTTCACTGACGTATTTCCGTCACGGAAATACGTCATAGAACATAATACAAAGAAAGAAACCAGAAGAAAAAGTTCCACAAACATGCAAAATTTGGAAATCGAACCCACGACCTCTCGGTCCGCGACGATAGATCGCCGAGCGTTTAACCCATTGCGCCACAAACGCATTTGCAGAGAGCTACACAGACGCGCCTTATATATCTAACACTCCTCCGTGTACCCGCGCTCTTGCTCGGGGCGGTGCCGCCGCCTACGAGCAGAAAAGAGAAGTACTGCATTATGACACTAACGCGCACCGACAGTGAACGCTTCGGTGGTCTCAGCACTACGACGCCTCGATGCCAGCATTCGAAGGGACGCTGGCATCAAGAAGCACTACCAACGCCACCTAGGTGGCGTTCACCGTACTCAGCACAGCGGAGCGTGGCCTCCGCAATTAGCTCTGAAAATGTTTCTGAAGTTGATCGCGGAGGCTGCAATTACGACGCGCTGTACGCGCTGATTTGACTCGGTGACGATTCAGTTACGTGCTTTGTCTTGCGCGTTGTATTAGTGTGTCAGTTACGTGCTTCGTCTTTCGCGTTGTGCTAGCGTGTGCAGCGTAGTACAGCTTCCATATGCACGACGGTTGCTCATGGTCATCGACGTTGGTAGTCGTGATGGAGGAGACGTGCCACCAGGCGTCAGCGTGGGTGCATCAACGCCTAAGGGCGCTTTAGCCACAAAACACCAATAGACATTATATATCAATGTGCAATAAACATTACACTACTTCTGTGAAGACACGTTTCACTTTCGTGTTCTATACCGATTCCTATATAAGAGGGATCAACCACATGTTTTTTTTACAACCTGCGTCAACCTCCGAACGAACGTTCACGGAGAAATTTCGAGCTTCATCAACCTGACGACGTGCTGAAACTATACATTAGGACGTTGAACCATAACTGGCATTTCGCGCACTCGGCTTTAGTTTGTCTCTGACCCGACCGTGCTATCAGCGGGAAACTCACAACGCACGGCGGTCCATACGGCCAACTGATTGACGTTCCTGTGGCTTTAACAAACAAAGCTGTCTGTTAACCCCGTCCTTATCTTGCTACCCAGTAAATGCGCTCAGTATGGACCTCTCCGATGCGATCAACAAAGCACAGCGCGCGCTGCGAACACATACGGAAAGTTCCAGAGGACCTCCGCATAAGAGATTTTAGTATATTCTCGTACTTTTTTTTTGTGACAGTTGCATGGAGTATACTTAGCGGGGCTTACGGTTTGTGATACCGACGACATGATAGCGACGCCGATCACCAAGTGTCATTCATCATTATCATCAGCAGCCTATATTTATGTCCACTGCAGGACGAAGGCCTCTCCCTGCGATCTCCAGTTAACCCTGTCTTGCGCTAGCTGATTCCAACTTGCGCCTGCAAATTTCCTGACTTCATCCCCCCACCTAGATTTCGGCCGTCCTCGACTGCGCTTCCCTTCTTTTGGTAGCCATTCTGTAACTCTAATGGTCCATCCTGTGCATTACATGGCCTGTCCAGCTCCATTTTTTTCTCTTAATGTCAATTAGAATAACGGCTATCCCCGTTTGCTCCCTGACCCCTGCAATTAATAAGTGTCATTCAAGGGGTCCGCACCCCGCCGCACTGGGTTCAGTGGCGCTGTGACGCTGAGCTTGAGGTCGCACGTTCGATTCCAGGACGCAGCGGCCACATTCTTGTCTCGAAAGCGTCAACCTTTGAAGAATAGAACGCGAAAAAAATACATGTGGTTCATTTTATCTAAGCGCATGTTAAAGACTAAAATTGACTCCAAGCTTTCCAGTATGACGTCGCTTGCAGCCCCAGCTGTGTTGGTGATTTATGAGACTCTTCTTTTTCTCAGTATTATTGAAATGCAAATAAAAGAAAGATATGTAGTCACCCTATAATGGTGACGGCTACTACTTTTCGCATATAGCAGCAATAACAATAGAAAGAAATACAGCAGAACTCATTTCTCGATGACTGTCGATGGTAATGCAATTAGAATATTCGAGCAATGTAGCGAAAAAAATTTAGCGCAAACATCTATAGACAAACCACAAAGAGAGGAGACACGCACTGGCGCTGACTAACAACTGCAGGTGCTAGCGCTGAATTTTTTCACCTTATAAAAACTATGTACCAACTAGCCAATTGCGATAGCAAATTAGTAGAGAGCTATACGGAGTAAGGATAGTAGTTTTATCAGCTGTATAAACTTGGACATGCAGGAACGCGCACAACGGTTGTCGACGCCGTCGGCGTTTTGCCCGCGTTCGCACCGAACGTGCGCGGCGTTGGTGACTGTTGCCGGTGCCTCTCTGGGGGCGGCTCGGAGGTTTTCGACGAGATCAGAACGGGACACTCGTCGAGCAGCGCCGGAAGTCTTTACCACACTCTCACCTCGCAACGTTTTATTGCGATAGCAATTATATGGACACTCAAAAGCAGATTTCTGCCGTCGGCGTCGCCGTCGCCGTCGCCGTCGCCGTGAGGTTCCGTATGACGTCATTTGGAGAAGAAATCGTCGCCGCGCCCCGAACGCTGGATGTGCGAGTGAAAGAGCGCGAGGGGCGCGTCTTTCACGGGGAGTGAACGCACGGCGGAGAACAAACGCGCGTTCTGCGCCGTGCTCGCTTAAGGGCTGCAGAAGTAGGCGTCTCTGTTCTCCTTCACAATCACCATGTATGTAAGCAAACGCGCCTTCTTCCGACGAGCGAGAGGCCGTGGGGGAGGGGGAGGGAAGGGAGGCGACGTTTAGCTGCGGCACGCAGTGCCTATTTATATCAGAGGCTCCGGCAACAGTCACCAACGCCGCACGCATTTTGAGCGAACGCGGGCAAAACGCCGATGGCGTCGACAACAGTTCTGCGTGTTGCCGATGCTGCTGCATGTCCAAGTTTATACAGCTGATAAAGCTAATATCATTACTCCGTATAGCTCTCTACAAGTTTGCTATCGCAATTTTTATATAAATACGCATTTGGTGCCGCATGCTAAACGTCGCCTCCCCTCCTTCCCTCTCTCCCGTTCCCCCACGGCCTTTCACGCGACGGAAGAAGCCGCATTTGCTCTCTCTCTCTCTATATATATATATATATATATATATATATATATATATACGGTGATTGTAAAGGAGGAAAGAGACGCTTCCCTTCAGGGAGTGCGGCGCAGAACGCGCGTTTGCTCTCTGCCGTGCGTTCGCTCCCCGTGAAAGCGCGCGTCTCTCGCGCGGCGACGATTTAATCGCCGTTGGACGTCATACGGAACCACACGACGACGGCAGTAATCCGCTTTGAGTGTCCATATAATTACTATCGCAATAAAAGTATAATAAACTTTGTTCTTGGTATACATTGAAATATATTGTGTCTGTGCATGGTGTTCACAGTGGAAACTTTAAAAAAATGTTGAAGTGAAAAAAATACAGATGAGATAGTCGCCGCTGGTGCTTGTATAGCACTTGTGTTTCAATTGTTAGGATTTGCAGAAATACAGCGAAAGTATGAATAAAAGCTGTGCAGATCCGCGTCAACAATTAAGCAGTAAGTCTCCTTTCTTCTGTCCCCTTTTCACGAAATGTATTTCCCGCCACAGTCAAGTATACCCAGGAAATGCGGCAAGCTTTTAGCCACAATAAAGTTTTAAGTAAAAAGGTTGATGCAACTCAAAAGTAACCTTAAAGGATGTGGGTAACAGAACTCTGGTAATGACACTTAAGGGGGAGGGGGTGCCCCCCTCCCACCGGTAACTTCGGAAGGGGCACGGGCCTGGAG